>NC_057799.1:157070074-157238637 GCF_018294505.1 Triticum aestivum | reverse complement strand
GCCCCCGTCGCGGCCCCCGACGCCGCGGCCCCCGTCATCGTGGCCCCCTCGGCCGGCCCCGCCGTGCCCCCGTCGCCGCGGCTCCCTTGGCGGCTCCCGTCGCCACGGCTGCACCCCTCACCGGTGTGGTCACTCGGGCTCGGACTGGGACCCTGCGTCCCAGCACGCGCTACCCGTCGGACGAGTACGCATGCGCGGCTTCTACCTCGACGCCGTCACCGCTCCCCACCTCCGCTCGCGCAGCCCTTCGGGATCCGAACTGGCTAGCTGCGATGCGTGAGGAGTTTGATGCCCTGCAGCGCAACCGTACGTGGCAGCTTGTCCCGCGGCCACCCCGTGCCAACGTCATCACTGGCAAGTGGGTCTTCCGCCACAAGACTCGTCCCGACGGTTCTCTCGAGCGCTACAAGGCGCGTTGGGTGGTGCGCGGCTTTCGCCAGCGCGCCGGCGTGGACTTCACCGACACCTTCTCCCCGGTTGTTAAACCGGGCACGATTCGCGCTGTTCTCCAGCTTGCTGTTTCTCGCGCTTGGCCTGTCCACCAGCTCGACGTGTCTAATGCTTTCTTGCATGGCCATCTCGACGAGCAGGTGTTCTGTCAGTAGCCGACTGGTTTCGTCGACACCGACTATCCGGACCATGTGTGCTTGCTCTCCCGTTCTCTCTACGGGTTGAAGCAGGCACCTCGGGCCTGGTACCAGCGGATCGCGGCCTTCCTCCAGCAACAGGGGTTCCGGTCCACACGGTCCGATGCCTCCCTGTTTGTCTACCACCAGGGCCACGCCACCGCGTACCTCCTCCTGTACGTTGACGACATCATCCTGACTGCGTCCTCGCCAGCGCTTCTTCAGCAGATCACAGCTCGCCTCGGCACCGAGTTCGCCCTCAAGGACTTGGGGGCTCTCCACTACTTCCTCGGCATCGAGGTAGTGCGCCGGGCTACTGGCTTCTTTCTGCACCAGCAGAAGTACGCCTACGAGCTTCTGGAGCGCGCGGGCATGCTTAATTGCAAGCCTGCTTCCACGCCTGTCGATACGAAGGCTAAGGTGTCCGCCGTCGAGGGCTCTCCGGCGTCCGACGCTCCCTTCTACCGCTCCATCGTCGGTGCGCTTCAGTACCTCACACTGACGCGTCCGGACATTCAGTATGCTGTCCAGCAGGTGTGCCTTCACATGCATGCTCCTCGTGACACCCATTGGGCTCTCGTGAAACGTATACTTCGGTACATACGTGGCACCACAGCCATGGGTCTCACCCTGACGGCCTCGCCTGACACCAGCCTTGTCGCCTACTCCGACGCCGACTGGGCTGGGTGTCCCGACACTCGCCGCTCCACTTCCGGCTACTGCGTCTACCTCGGGCCCTCTCTGATTTCGTGGTCGTCTAAACGACAACCCACAGTCTCACGATCGAGCGCCGAGGCCGAGTATCGGACCGTGGCCAACGCCGTCGCGGAGTGTTCCTGGCTACGACAGCTCCTCCAGGAGTTGCTATGTGAGGTCACCAAGGCGACGCTCGTCTACTGTGATAACGTCTCCGCGGTGTACCTCGCTGCCAACCCTGTCCATCACCGACGGACGAAGCACATCGAGCTCGACATCCACTTCGTCCGGGAGCACGTCGCACTTGGTCGTGTTCGTGTTCTACATGTGCCCACCGATCAGCAGTTCGCCGATGTGATGACGAAGGGACTACCCACCTTGACTTCGAGGGTTTTCGGTCCAGTCTTTGCGTCAACATGTGTACATGTACGTAGGTCTGGGTTCTGTATGCAGTACCTGTAGTATCTGTCTCCCTCTGTATGTACGTGTATCTTAGTAGACAAGATACCGGTCGCACCCCTTGTACCTATATATATGTGCCTAGTGCACGATCAATCAATTATCGATGCACCAAATCATTCTCTACAAAACTAACATCCAGTTCTTGAAAGCAATACCCTTTCTTGCCTACAGGCTACTTTTTTTTTTTGAATGAAAAGGAGGTTAAACCTTCGGCCCTCTGCATCAATCGGTGCATGCAGGCACAGGCTACTTGTGCAAAGCAAGAAGAAATTCTGTGACCCTACTACACCCGCGAAATACTACATGAACTCGCTCATCATGGTGAGCACCTGCGCCATCCTGGGCCTCTCCTCCGGCGCCTCGGCGGTGCACAGCACGCCGATCTTCACCATCCCCATCGTCTCCTCCCCTTCGCCCTCTTCCTCGCCGCCGTCCGCGGCGCCCTTGGCGGTCACCACCGCCAGGAGCACCATCCCGCAGCTGTACACATCCGACTCCTGCGTCGCCCTCGCGCCCGACGCCGTCAGCTCCGGCGCCGCGTACCCGCGCCATCCGCCGCGGCTCGACACCGCCGCCGTCGCCCGGTCAAGGAATAGCTCGGGCGGCTGCGGGGCGGACTGCTGGATGCTGGCGGCGTAGCGCATGAGCCCGCACTCGGAGACGCACGCGGCGCCGCGCTCGTCGAGGAGGATGTTGGACGGCTTCACGTTCCCGTGCACCAGCGCCGGCCGCGCCGGGAACGTGTGGATGTAGTTGAGGCCCTGCGCCGCGCCGAACAGGATGCCCTTCTTCGTCGCCCAGTCCAAGCTCCTCGTTCTGCCGCCTCCACCTGTAACAGCCCGTCAACAAGCACTTCTTGCATCAATGGGGATGTGCAGCAGCGCCATTGAAAATTCACGGCCGATTTCTCATTTTTGCGCGCACATACCGTTGCCTTGCAGAAGGGACTGGAGGCTCCCGTTGGGGAGGTAGTCGTAGACGAGCAGCCGCTCGCCGTTGGAGTTGCAGTACCCCCTGAGGCTGACGACGTGGCGGTGCCGGAGCCTGCCGACGAGCCGCATGTGGCGGTCGAAGGCCTTGCTCCGGCCGGGGAACTGCAGGGCGCTGAGCCGCTTTACGGCCGCCACGATGCCATCCTCGAGGACCGCCTTGTACGTGCTACCGGACACGCCCTTGCCGAGCACCTCGGCCGAGGCCTTGAGCAGGCTCTCCAGCCTCAGCTCCTCGCCGCCGTCGAAGCAGACCAGAGCGCCGCTCTTCTGGCACTTGTCTTCACCACTTCTGATCTTGTCCTCCTCCTCGAAGCAAAGAGCCGCACTGGATTTGGAATCGTCCTTAGAGGGCCTCAGCTTTCTTCTCATGTAGATGAACATGGCCACAGAGATGGCCAGCGAGATCGCTATCAGCACTGCATTGCCAATGCCAGTGGCCACGAGTGCAGTCAAGCCAAGCTGGCTGAATCTTCCATTACTGGAAGAGCTCGGACTGCCACTAGCTGTGTTTGTTGCTGCAGTAGGAGACTGAGCGACACCAGTGGTAGCATTTGAGGCGCCATCTTCCACTGCATTGTAAGCATGCATACATCTCGGAAGAGGCTTGCCGCAGAGATCGACATTGCTGCCGAAAGACGAGCTCGGGAATCCCGACAGGGAGCTGGGGATCTCTCCGACGAGCTCGTTACTCGACACGTTGAACCTTTTGACCATCGACAGGCGCAGAGCCAGCAAGCCGCCATGGAATCCGTTTTGCTCTGCTCGCAGAGTGACCAGGGAAGGCAGCGAAAGGTTGAGGCCGCCGCTGAGGTTGTTGTGGGAGACGAGCAGGTGCCTCAACCTTGGGCTCGTGGAGTTGTCCAACGGAGGGAGAGGGCCGGACAGGGAGTTCCTCCTGACGGCGAGCACCCTGATCTGGGTGAGCCCGAGGAGGGGAGCCACGCTGCCCACCAGTGAGGCGTCGTCCAAGAAGACGCCCGCCACCCTCCCCCTGGAGCACCTGACACCGAGCCACGAGCCGGAACATGGGTCGGGGCCGACCCAGGTCTCCAGGGCCGTGACGTTGCTGGGGTTGTAGGCCTTGAAGGAGAGGAGGAAAGGGAGGTCGCGGTGGCCCCCATTGGCGACCTCACCATGCACTAGCCATGTTGCAAGATGGAAGAGGAGGATCACGAGGGGGGACATGGATAAGCAGTGGCGGAAGCGAGGCATTTTGGTGGATGCCCTCTCTCCGATCGCCTGTGCCCTCTCGACTGATGAAGATTGGGTGAGTTTTATAGCAGAAAGAGGAGGCCAACGCTGCGCGGGGAGAGCGGAGATTTTTGAAAAATCTGAATTGTGGAGAGATCTCAACTGTAGAAGTGTGGGGAGGCGACAAGCAGAGCTCCAAAAAGGAAAGCTAGGGAGTAGCGCAGCATGGCGGTCCTCGAGGAGGACAAGGGGAGGGCAACAGGCAGATGAGGCGAAGAGAAAGCAAACAAGGCGCCTTTTTCTCTCTCCCTCGGGCAGAAGGAATTTGGACGTTTCCGGGGAGGAGGCCGATGCGTGGCTCGGTGCATCCCGTGAGCCGCCATGGACATGGTCGCCGTGCGCGTACATGCATGCTCCGCTTTGTTGAGATGATCGAAAAGTGAGGGAGAGGGGCTCTTGGTTCCACGGCGCGGTGCAGTGCGGTGCGTGGGAATCTTGCTGGTGGCTTCAGGTGCCACAGTAGCCAATAGTCAAGATTCCTTCGTGTGTCATCTGTTCGACTTTTTCTGGTTTGGTCGTGAGAGCTGGGGCCAGAAAATTTCCACTTAGCGCAGGTTAGTAGTGCGCACTTGTTCGGCCTCCCAGGGCGCCGAAAAAGAGCGTCCTGAGATGCGCCGGCGATAAAATCGGCGCGGGGGCGGTTCGATACCCAGCTGTCGTCCCCAGGCGCTGAATTCAGCTCAGTTTTCGGCCCAAATCTATCAAAAACGGCCTGATAACTGCGTGAATCGGCCCATATTCGGCGCGGTTCGGTGGGTTTCGGCGTGAATTTTCGCAAAAAAATAGAAATCAATTAGCTCCTCACATAGTTCGGCTTGTTTCATCACATAAATCAAATAGTTCACTACAAATTATATCGTTTAACAAATAAAAACTCAAGTTTCATCACCATTCCCGGCCTCACCCTTGAGCCTTCATAGGTGCTCCACCAGATCGTGTTGCAGTTCTTGATGCACCTGTGGGTCTCGGATCTCTTGACGCATATTGAGGTAGTCAGTCCAGTTTGCCGGTAGCTGATGATCAACTTGGGCAAGAGGACCCTGCCTGTGGTATGGTTCAGTGTCAAACACTGGCTGGCTCTTCCTGTTCGCTCTCAATGATCATGTTGTGCAAGATGACACAGCAAGTCATGATCTCCCACATTTGATTTTTCGACCAGGTCTGAGCAGGGAACCGGACAACAGCAAATCGAGATTGGAGCACACCAAATGCCCGCTCGACATCCTTCATGCAAGCCTCCTGAATCTTCGCAAACCAGGAGTTCTTGCCTCCTGGCACAGGGTTTGATGGTCTTCACAAATGTCGACCATCTCGGATAGATGCCATCAGCTAGATAGTACCCCTTGTTGTACTGCCATCCATTGACCTCGAAGTTCACCAGAGGAGAATGACCTTCAACAAGCTTGGCAAAGACTGGGAGCACTGCAGGACGTTGATGTCATTGTGAGTTCCTGGCATCCCAAAGAAAGAGTGCCACATCCAGAGGTCCTGTGGGGCCACTGCCTCAAGCACCACACTGCAACCGCCTTTGGCGCCTTTGTACAACCCCTGCCAAGCAAATGGATAGTTCTTCCATTTCCAATGCATGCAGTCGATGCTTCCAAGCATCCCAGGAAATCCTCTTGCTTCATTCTGTGCTAGGATCCGAGCAGTGTCTTCCGCATTGGGTGTTCGCAAGTACTGCGGTCCAAACACTGCCACCACTGCCCTGCAGAACTTGTAGAAACACTCAATGGTGGTGGACTCGGCCATGCGCCCATAGTCGTCGAGCGAATCACCAGGAGCTCCGTATGCAAGCATCCTCATAGCTGTCGTGCACTTCTGGATCGAGGTGAATCCAGGTGTGCCAGTGCAATCCTTCTTGCACTTGAAGTAGCTGTTGAAATCCCGGATGGAATTCACAATCTGGAGGAAAAGCTTTCGGCTCATCCGATAACGGCGCCGAAATGTTTTCTCACCGTGCAATGGAGCGTCGGCGAAGTAGTCCGAGTAGAGCATGCAGTAGCCTTCCAGACGATGCCGGTTCTTTGCTTTCACCCGCCCAAGCGCCGAGCCACCCCGCCGCGGCTTCTCACTGCTCGCGAGCAGGCCGGCAAGGGCGGCAAGCACCATGAGATGCTACTGCTCCTGGACGTCGACTTCGGCTTCCTCATCCAGCAACGCCGCGAGCGCCTCCTCATCTTCGGAGTCCATCGCCGCGCCGGGTCGGGCAATTCACCGAACACCTAGTGGGCGAGGTGGGTGCAAGCCCGCCGGCGTACAGGCCCTGCGCGGGCGGAACGCCGAAAAAGGTGCCCGGGGCGGCGGCGAAGAGGCTGCCTCGGCGACGCTCCTTCTTTTTCAAGGCTGGAGACGGTCTACCTAGCTGCGGCGGGCGGTGGTCGGCGCCGGGATCGACAAGGTGGCGCAGGGTGGCGGCCGAGCGCGGGGGGCAGGAGGGCGAATCTGGGCGGGTGGATTGACTTTTCGCCTGTCAATGTGGCCCCAGGAACACTTTTCCCTTGCGCCGGAGCCCCCGAGCGCCCCCAGTGCGCCGGGTTCGGCCTGCGAGCGCCGGGTGCAAAAATGGCCCGAGCCGGCGGAATTCGGCGTCCTGGGGGTGCGACTGGGCCGTTTTTTCGGCGCCGGCGCAAATAAATCGCCTGGGAAGGCCGTCCTGGGGGCGTGGCTGGAGATGCTCTAACCAGCGCAGCGATAATCCTACATATACAAAAGACTAACGAAAACTTACCTAAACATCTCGCAAAAAAACACTTACCTAAACTTCCTAACTAAACCTCTCCCCCCAAGACTGGCCAATAGACAAGTCTTGAATTGCTTTCGAAGGATCTTTATCTCCTGGCCGAAGAAAATATGGGTTCTCTCCCTCCCCCCTCTCCTCCCCGCTCCCCGCCCTCTTCCTCCCCTGCGCCCACCTCCTCCCATAGATCTCCTTTGACGCCTGTTTCCTGCCTGTCCCCTCCGCTGCCCCCCTCGTATTCTGGCTTGGGTGCGGGTCTCCTTGGTTCTCCGACCGCGGCGGGCCGCCCGGTGGCGTCGTCGGAGTTTTCTGGGTCCCGCTTCTGGGCTCTGGGGGATGAGGACGATCTGGTCTCTGATTCGAAGGGGAGCGCCCTGTCCGTCGTGGCATTGGCGTCGCCAGCCAGCCCGGGTCCGAAAATTTGCTCCAGGGGGTCGGGGCAGGCCGGTGGCGTCGCCGGTTGGGTCCTCGGGGTGGCAGCGCGTCGGTCGTCGTCGGCGCAAATCTGGTAGGTGCCCACCCCTCTCTCCAGCTCGTGGCCTCCTTGGCTCTTCTCCTCCTGGAATCGCGGCGGCTGTTGCTGTCCTGAATTCTCCGTCCGCTATCGCCGCTCCATCTCCGCCCGGTCGTGGCCGTTGCCGGCGGCGGCTGCCGCGACGGCGGGTGGGGTGGTGGGCGTCGGGCAAACCCTAGATCCTGCTCGATCTGTGGAGGACGGGAGGTGCGGGGCTTGGTGGGCCTCTCTATTCCTGGGCTGGATCGGGGTGGGCCGTCTGGGCCACCTGTGCTTTCTTCGTTCGTGGCCTTTCCCCCTCTTCCTTCCGTGGCCCCGGGGCAGCTGGTTGTGGCCGTTGCCTCATCCTTTCCCTCCCCCCGGCCCAGGTGCCTGACCCGCCCCAGTTGGGCCTGGCCAGCTCTGGATATATATGGGTTCGGCGTGGCTCCCTTCCCCCTCTTCTAGGGTTTCCTGGTTCCTCCGCTGACATTTGCAAAGCGCGTCGTCCCATCCGCCACTTCCTTAGATCCACCACTCCTCCCCCTCCTCTCCTCCTGTCCTTCGTGGAGGTTCTCTCCATGGACAAATTCAGGGGCTCTTCCAACGAGGCCCTCTCGGGCAGCAAGCGTCGTTGTGAGGATTCGCTGGGATCCGGGGTGGATCTGGCATACAAGGCCGAGCTTCGCTCCAAGTTGGAAGCCGGGCGTGTGGCTCGCGAGGTGGAGAGTGAGCGTGAGGCGTGGGCGGCTGGCCCGGATTGGCTTCAGCGCGATGAGCAGACGCGAGCGGCCGCCGGATCTGGGGCGGCTCTGCCCGGATCTGGGGGCGTGTCTGCTATGGTTCTGTATCCTTGGGAGGTTGCTGCTTCGGCTGGTGGAGGTTCCTCCTCATCGGCGCCGCGCCAGGCTCCTGCCCGTGGTCCGACGGCTCCGCCGCAGTAGCCTCCCCGTTCCTTTGTTGCTGGTGCGACCTCCCGCCCCTCCCACCGTTTCGGCTCTGGCTCCTCCTTTGCGCGGGTCAGGGATCGTCGTGCCCATCCTCTAGTCCGGGCTCTGCCTCTGCCGTCCTTGGTGAAGGCCTTCTCCCTTCTCCCCCACCCCCTCCTCCTCGCCAACACTCAGCTGCTCCAAACCCCTCTCCTTCCCTTACATGCTTCGCATGCCATCGACCGGGCCATTTCCAATCCAGATGCACCAACCCTCCCTTCTGCCTGATTTGCCGTTCAGATGGACATCTAACTGTTGATTGTCGCAATCGCATCAAGCCTCCGTCCTTCATGCATTTTGGGACCGGCCTTCCAGGGTGCTCTTTCTTTGCTCTTGACAGTGATGTGCCTGTGATGGTGGCTTCTCCCTCGCTTTCCAATGCGGTATCATCGCCGTCCGAGACCAAAAGATCTGTCTGCAGACTCTGTTGGATGGTTTGAGGATCTGGGATGAAGGGGGCTGGGACTGGCAAGTGCGCCAACTCTCGGAGTCTGAATTTGTGGTGGTGTTCCCCTCAAAGGAGTGTCTACGGATGATTTCGTCGTGCACGAGCTTCACTCTACCTCTCAACCAGTTGGTTGTTTCTGTTAAGGCGGCCACGTGTGGTGCGAAGGCTGTGGGTCCTCTGTCCAAGACTTGGGTGCTAGTTGATGATGTGCCAGTGGGCTTGCGGTCGGCTGAGTTTATGATGGCGTTTGGGACTCTCATTGGCAAACCCGTGGAAGTTGATTCTGAATCTTTGGGTAAGGTTGGCCCAGTGCGCCTCAATATTTGGTGTGTGGATCCTGTTTGCGTGCGTGGCTCTGTGGATGTGTTCCCGTCTTCTGAGGGTGTTCGACTGCGTGTTTGGGTCAAAGGTGCTGATGATTTCCAAGCCCCATCTCTGCCTCCTCCTTCCATTTAGGCTGATCGTGATGATGATAAGCAGGGGGATGGATCTGCTGGTGGGCAGAATCCAAGCGGTGGTACCGATCCACGTTTCACCCAGTCTGAGTGGGAGGGTTTGGAGCCTGATGAGAAGGAACTGTTTAAAGCCGATGCCCCAGTTGATAAGGCTCAGAAGGGTGCGGGTGCCAACCAGGTGATGGATGAGGCCCCTCTTGGGAATCTTGTTAGCAAGGGCACCCCAATCTCCGGAGTCTGCTCCAATCTCCCTGCTCGCCCACAGTCCCCTTCATTTTCTGTGATTGTAGATTTACCTGCGTCTCCTCTCGGTCAAACGGGCCTGTATCTAAGAAGAAGAAGAAAACCTCGGTCAGAAAGTTCTCGGCTAAGAGAAGGGCTTCCTCTGGTTCCAAGCAATCCATGACGGGCTTGGTCCGTCGTCTGGATAGGGATTTGGGGACGGCTTCGGGTTCCGGCCAGGGTTCGGCCTCGCGTGTTGCACGTTCCCCGGTGCTTCGGTCGCCTGCGTCCACGGCGCGCAAGGGGCATCGCGTGCGTGACTTTGGCGAGTCGGTGGTGCTGCGGGCTAAAAGGCGGGCTGCGGACAGGGATCTTCCTGCTTTAGGTACGTCAGCCCATCTCTCTTCCCCTTCCTCCCCGATTTGCCTCCTTTTACCTGCACTTTTGGATGATCATTTGTTACACATCTTGTCGGACGTTGATGTTTCTGTCGACCCTGGGTTTGGTTCTCCTTCTCGTTTTCTTTCTGTCATCAGAGCGAATGAGGTCGCCCAAGCGGCTATTGCCAAGGCCAAGGAGGCCGCGGCCTCTGCTCGCGCTGTTGCTGCCCAGGGGCCGGTGGGGGATGCTGGAGCGACAGACGGTTGTGGCCAGTCGCCTCCCCCCCCCCACCCAAGCGAAGAGGGGTCCGGCCAAGCGTTCCAAATCCTGTTTGGCCCCTTGCAGGTCTAGTCTACGCATTAAGAATCTTTCCTATAAATGAAAGCCTTGTTCTGGAACGTTAGGGGTTTCGCCGCTAGGGGGCGTCGAGACCAGATTCATGATTTGGTTTGTGGGGAGAACATTGACATTTTAGGGCTAGTGGAAACGTTTAAGGAATCCTTCTCTCCTTCTGAGCTATCTGCGGTTGCAGGCATGAACAGATTTGACTGGCATTTTCTTCCTGCCTCGGGCCACTCTGGGGGTATTCTGATTGGTTCTAAACGGGACGTTTTTGACTTCACCACTTTTGATCATGCATATTTTGGGCTAGTGTGGTGGTTCATCACCGACAGCTGAATACTCTATGGGAGTGTCTAGTGGTCTATGGTCCCGCTGATCATTCACTTGCGCCTATTTTTCTTGATGAACTTTCTAATAAGATCGAGTCTTGCAATAGTCCTTTACTGATTGGTGGCGACTTCAACCTCTTGTGCTCTCCTGCTGACAAAAACAATCGCAATTTCTCCTGGCCCCTTGCCAATGCCTTTAATGAGTTCATTAGCAATTGTGCGATTCGTGAACTCCCTAGGGTGGGGGCTCGATTCACTCGGTCTAATCATCAGACTAATCCTGTCCGGTCGGTGCTGGACCGGGTCTTTGTTTGTGACAGATGGGACTCGCTTTTCCCTCGTGCCTCATTGAAAGCTAGATCTGCGGTTGGGTCTGATCATGTTCCCTTGATTGTAGATGCGGGCCTTAATGCTCCTCTGACCTCATCCCATTTCCAATTTGATGCCTCATGGCTTCTTGTGGAGGGGTTCATCGATAGGCTGGCCACCAAGATCTCTAATTTTCTTAATACTCCCTGTCAGTCCTTTGGCCCCATGGATGATTGGCACAAGTGCTCATATGAGCTGCGCAAGTTCTTAAGAGGCTGGTCCCGCAATAGGGCAGCTGATCAGCGGAAGGAAAAAGTTGCTCTTGAATCTCAACTCCGGGCCTTGGATCACTCTGCGGATTGTTCTGGGCTTACTGATTCTCAATGGCCCGCGCGTTATTCCTTGGAGGACGCCTTGATGCAGTTGCATCAACAGGTGGAAATTTATTGGCGCTAGCGTGGGTCCCTTAACTGGACCTTGAAAGGTGACACTATGACGGCTTATTTCTTTGTCATTTCTAATGGCAGAAGACGGAGGTGCTTCATTGATAGCCTTATCATAGATGGTGTTAGGACTTCGGATCAATCCCTCATCATGGACCATATAGTTGGGTTTTTCTCTTCTCTCCTAGGGGCCAAACAAGACCCTGGCCTTTCTCTCTCCTCTGATTTCTGGGACAATGATTGTAGGATCTCACCTGCTGAAAATGCGGACTTAATGGTCCCCTTATCTCATGAGGAAATTTGGAAGGTGATTAGCTCGGCCAACGCGAATGCTGCCTCGGGGCCTGATGGTTTTTCTATCCCCTTCTTTAAAAAATTCTGGCCGCAGTTGCGGGTGCTCGTTTGTAAGATCATCCAAGATTTTTGTCTGGGTACGGTGGACATCTCTCGACTTAACTATGATGTCATTACTCTCATTGCTAAAGTCAAAGGAGCTGACCTGATCTCTCAATTCTGACCTATTGCTCTCATTAATAATTTCGCAAAGTTCCCTGCTAAAGGGTTCGCCACTCGCATTTCCCCCATTGCTCGTCGTACCATCAGCCCTTTTCAATACGCTTTTATCAAAGGTCGCTTCATCTTGGATGGGATCCTTTGTCTTCATGAAATAGTGCACGACCTCAAAATTCGTAAATCTAAGGCCGTGATCTTAAAGCTTGGTTTTGAGAAGGCGTATGACTCGGTGAGCTGTCCCTTTTTGAGAAAGGTTCTGTTGGCCAAAGGGTTTGATGGGCCCTTTGTCCACAGAATCATGCAGATGGTGTCAGGAGGCCACACTGCCATTTCAGTGAACGGTCAGATTAGTAAGTTTTTTGCCAATGGTAGGGGCTTAAGGCAAGGTTACCCCGCCTCTCCCATCTTGTTTAATTTCGTTGCGGACGCTTTATCTCGTATGCTCTCCATAGTAGCTAACCATGGGCATATCTCCCCGGTCATTTCTCATCTTATTCCTGAAGGGGTTACTCACTTACAGTATGCGGACGACACCATTATTATGGTTGATCTAAATGACTCTGGCCTCGCTAATCTCAAATTCATCCTCCTTTGCTTCGAAGCCATGTCGGGCCTTAAAATTAATTTTGCGAAGAGCGAGGTTATTGTCACCAGTGTGGACGATACTGAAGCCTTACGGGTGGCCCGTCTCCTTAACTGTAAGAATGGGTCCTTCCCCTTCAAGTATTTGGGCCTCCCCATCTCCCCGGACGTGCTTCATGCCAAGGAGTTTGCTCCGGTGGTAACCAAGGTGGGCAACAGGGTCTTGCCCTGACGTGGCAGATATAATACCAACACGGGTAAAGTGGCATTGATCAATGCACGTTTGACCTCCCTTCCCATGTTCATGATGGGCTTTTATCTTCTCTCTGGAGGTACTCATGCTGGTTTTGATAAGCACTGTGGGGCTTTTTATTGGAACGCTGCTGATAATCGTCGCAAATACTGTTTCGTTAAATGGAAGTTGATGTGTCGACCCAAAAACCTAGGAGGGTTGGGTATTATTAACACTACCATCATGAACCAATGTCTTATGATTAAATGGTGGTGGAAAATTATGAGTGGAGGGGATCAGTCCTTATGGTTCTCCATTCTTAAGGCCAAATATTTTCCTCTCTCTAGCCCGATGTTTGCTACCTCGCGTGGTGGTTCTCAATTTTGGAAGGCTTTGGTGAAAGTGAGGCCCCTTTTTCAGGCTCACGTTAAGTTTGTAGTCGGAGACGGTTCCTCCATTAGGTTTTGGCTTGATTGGTGGTGTGGAGATTCACCGCTCTCCGTGACCTTCCCCACCTTATTTTCGTACTGCCCTAACCTGGACATTTCTATTGCGAAGCTGGCGGCTAATGGTTGGGACCTGGCCTTTCGCCGATCCCTTTCGCCTGTAGAGTTTGAAGATTGGCAACGTCTTACTGCTTTCTTCCCCACACTCTCGACAAACTTGGATTCGGTGATATGGCCTCACACTGCTTCTGGTCGCTTCTCGGTTAAATCGCTCTATTCTAAGCTTATTGGTGGCTCCCCTACTAACAGATTCTCTCAGGTCTGGAAGGCCAGGATCCCTCCTAAAGTTAAGATTTTCTTATGGCAAGCTTTTAGGGGCCGGCTGCATTCGGCTGACCAAATTCGTAAGAGAAATGGTCCTGGTTCACAGTTATGTGCCTTATGTGGTGGCTTGGAGGATACGGCTCATATCTTCTTCCATTGTGTCCTGGCTAAGTTGATCTGGAGTTGCATGAGAGAGTGGCTTCATGTAGCCTGGGACCCTGCTTCGTTCTCTCAGCTCCGGGCTCTTGCTAATACCCTGTCGGGTGTTACCAAACGTATCTTTTGGGTGGGCCTGGGAGCACAGTGTTGGTCTCTCTGGACGACTAGGAACAAATTTACTATTGAACATGTGTTTCTGGCTAAACCTGCTGATTGCTTATTTAAATTGTGTGCTCTCTTGCAGCAGTGGAAATCATTGACTAAGGAGGAATACCAAGATGCGCTGTCTGCGCTGATCTCTAAAGTTCGGGCCTCGGCGTCTATTCTATGCAGACAAGAGCAGGATGCTTAGTTGGTTTTGCACTTCATTGGCTAGTTTCTCTTTGGTAGTAATCTCTCCGGCCTGTGTGCCGTGTACTGGCTAGGGAGCCATGTACCCCATTTTAAATCTCCTTCATTTGGCCCATGGTTGGGGTCGCGCTGGTTGTGGTTTGGACCTATGTGTGCTTGCTACCTTGCCTTATGGCTTTATTTATAAAGTCGGGCGCATGCCTTTTCTCTAAAAAAAACTCTCCCCTGATTTTCAGGCCGTCCTTCCCTATCTCTCCAATCGCAGCTCCCCATGTTTCCGTTTATGTAAAAGTTGTAAGTAATCTTACGTAAGCCTAGCATTACTCTGAGGGCAGCCCAGCATTGATGCAGTCATTATGAGTCTATGACGCAGTAAGCATCGAATCAGCAATGACCGTTGGATGGAAATCCAAGGGCTGCCACTTCGGTTTCTTCCTCCCCATACCACTTCGCCGGTCTGGCCTCCCCAAGTCGCCTCTTCGGCTGGTCCACCATGCCCCGGGCATCCCTCTAAACCCGGCCCATCTTCAGCGTTGGGACCCCCTTCCCTGGTCGTTCCCGCATCCACACTCATCAATCATTTGCCTCGCTCTTGCTGACATCGCGGCCAGCCGCAGGTTCCCTATCTCCCGCTCGTCCCCATCGGGGACACCGCGAGTTAGCCATACCGCCACCGCCTCGACCTTGTTGCTCCGCATCTTCTCTAGGTTTTGACTAAAGCTACAAAAGAAATAAGGAGGACCAATAATGGCAAACCTTTTTTCGAAAGAAATGGTTCGGCCCAACCCATTTTCATTGAAAATGAGGCCACATAAACCGTTCACAGCATTCATGAGCAATCAAAGTATCTACACCAATCAAAGTACCGTGGACTTGCGTACATGCCAAACAAACTAACATAACAATACTATAGACTACAACACACCCAAGGAAAATGATCACTCAATGTCTCAAACTAGTTGATGTTTGCTCGCAGAAATTGCCGCCGGTGCTCATTTTTTCTATCCATGGGCAAGATCATCTCCAGGCGATTCATAACAGTTCTTCCCACAATGTTCTAGCAGTAAGATGCATTGTATCACTTGACAGATTGTGAGCTGTCGCACATGGTATTCCACCAATGAAGTGAAGCTATTATTTTTCATAGGACACATCTGACATCCTTCCCAAAATTTCCTTGAAAATATGCATCATTGCGCACAGTAGAGAGGCTTTACATAGTAGCACTGGTAAGCATGTTATACACACCATCTGTTTAATCTGGAAATCCATTTACGATAAATAGCAAGCATCCACATATGCATGTGATGCACATTGGAACAATTCAGAAATATATGTCTAAATAGCTATAGGCTATAGCTACAATACAGTCAAACAAAAGTTGTTGAGTAGTCTCCCACTCATCACAAAACATGTACGTAGATAATATCATCAACATGTCTTCGTTTCAGAAGGTTTTCCCTGGTGAGATTCTATTGTTAACCACAAGCCAAAGGAGCACATGAAATATGGGGGCGGGGGTTAAGAATTTTCCATAGATATCCCCCAAAAGCACCAGAATTGATAATATGATGGAGATATTTAGAAGAGTGTAGGCCAGAAGGGTCATAACTCATGTTTTTATCCAGGCCTCCGTTACTCGGAAGCATTGTATCAAAAGTAGGAGTTCATTCCACAGGGACATTAACTGATAGTTAACACAGCTCTAAAAAGTAAGATCAAGATATAACCATCTAACTTGAGCAACTGGACAATTTTTTTACTGACAAATGTCAAATTATTCCCAAAAGTTTTTAGAGTGAGATCTTCCACCCAAGTATCATGCCAAAATTTGGCATTCTTATCATCCACCACCTCCATTTATAAAAGGGTCTAGAGGCTGGCATGGCCCAAGTCAAGCCCTTCCAAAAGGGAGAGCCAATATTGCTCTGGGGTTGCGAGTATTATATAAATAGTCTAGTAGGATTTGCCAACTTTTATTCCCTCCCACAAAATATCATCTCGAGATACTAGCAAGGTCATGTTGAATTCATGAATATCCGAGACTTCAATAATACCAAACAAATTTTTTAGATAGATAAGCCCCAATTAGCAAGTTGGTACTTATGCGAATCACCGAGATGGACCCAAAAGAAATGGGGTATTTGAGAGTTGATGGCATGGATGGCCAACTTGGGGAATTTTATTCCGGATGTCATATACATAGAGGTATACTAGAAACACAAGTTTTGAGAAGCACAAGCTTCCCCTGGCAGGATAAAGTTAATCCCCTCCATCCAGTCACAGTGTTAATAATCTTATCTATCACGTGTGGTATACCAGTTTTTGTTAGTTTAGAGTATGGAGTGTAACACCCCAAATACTTTAAGGGAAAATAGTTAATTTTATAGCAGAAGACCCGAGCAAAGAGCTTAGCAAACTCATCATCCAAGTTACTAGTAAGCATGTCACTTTCATGGAAACATAATCTTCATTCCATATAACGATTCAAAATAAGAGATAAGCCACTTAAGAGACCTAGCACTGAAGTAGAATGGTTGAGGAATAAGATTGTGTCATCAGCGTATTGAAGGCTAACAAGACCACGAAGAAGGACATGAGGGACCCGGAAATAATCCCATAGCTATTTATCATCATTTTTACAACAAACATAAGCCCAAAAGTTAAGCATAGGGGTGAAATTGGACTAGATTCAGGTGGATAATGCTTATACCCTATCTTATTCCATTTTTTTTAATTCAGAAGTGTGACCGATGCAGATTCGAATATCGGATTATGCGGAGCCTAATATCAGATTGTGTTAGATTCAAACATGGTACGGTAACAAAACGTACTCGGATCGGAAACAAACATCTACCTTATGCATATATTAAGAATATATAGATACTTAAAACTAAAACTATGCATAAACAATGAGAAAGTATTAATACTTATACACTTTAAGCATACATAAAGTAGTAGAAGCTGCAAAAATAAGCCAAATAAATCACTAACAAGCATATGCCTCGTCTCATAAGCCAAGATAACATTTTATATATTGCTAGTTAATACTTAAAACTTCACCCATATATGATATATCCGTATTTAAAGGTCAGATTATCATATGATGTTGCATATTAGTAACGTCATATCATATATCGTATACTATCACTCGGACTCGGATCCGAATCGGATTGTGTTTCAATGTCAAAAATCTCTTAATATATCCTATAAAAATGGATTTGGAAACGGTTTTGATCAAAATTACCATAATCTCTTTCACCATCAGGTAAGCAAGATGGGGGGAAAGCCTCCCACCCAATAATACCTTTGTTGGGAAACGAGGTAGAAAACAAAAAATTGTCCTGTGATCATGATCCGGGAATACTATGAAGATGCATTAGAGGTTTAGATCGGATCGTTACCCATTTCGAGTTGGAGAGGACGAAGAGTTGGTGCATATCGTTGATGAAGTCCCTTGAACCGTTCACGAACGATCCCTCGAACCGAAGATCAAAAGCACAACCTCTCTATGGATTGTATACATGCTTCACGATCCGGCAGTGCTTCACCGTCTAGAGCTAATTGTCACTGAAGAATTAGAGGGAGAAGAAGAGAACCACACAATTCTTCTCTATTATGAGGATTAGAGAGAGCTAGGTATAACACTAATTAGAATAACTCTAAATAGAACTAGAACTAGAGAACTATAGGAGGCTCCAAAAACTTGTGTGCTCCAAGTTGCAAAATCATGTTGTATAGGGAGAGGGGAGGGTGTGCCACACAAGGAGGGAAGAACCCCCTCCTTAGTGTGCCAGCCTAGGGGGAGGAGGAGTCCTTCCCCTCTCCAGTTCGGCCTCCTCTAGGTTGTCATACAAGCAAGGGGGCGCCCCCAAGTATTATTGGGAACTCAAAGTACTAGGCCTTATTATATTTTCTTTGGCCTGTTGATATTATAACCTTTTATTATTAATTTAACATCTCCAAAAATATTTTTCACCTATATATCAATTCTCAGTATTACCCGGTAAATCCCGAAACTTTTTCGATAACGCCGAAATGCTTCTGGTTTCTCTAGAAACTATTTCTAATATTCCCAAAACTATTTCTTGAATATTTTCACATAAATCTTTCTCCACTAACACTCAACAGGTCATGATTCCCTTAAGGATGTGGCGCTATAGGTTCGGCAGAACATAGACATGAACGAAACTCGCTTTCATTCAATGATCAATAGCGGAACCGTGGACATCCATATTAACCCCTATGAATACATGAATGATATTAGACTAAACCTTTGGTTGTCATGTGCTATTCCCTTTGCTTCTCGATACTTTACAAAACCCGAGGTGAGATATATCGGTATACTCTTGGTCATTCTCATACTCACTATACTTGTCTTCTCGTTACCGATTTTGATCTTCTTCATGTTGACATGTTCCGGCATCCCTATGACCTAGTCACCTGTGTCTCGCCAATCGATGATGGATGCCGTCACACCGAGAGGGCCCTAAGAATATCTCTCCATCGTTGGAGGAGCAAATCTCACTCTTGAGCTATCTAGCCCCTTGTAATACTTTCCGATGAACCTGAAAGTTGTCGTTATGATTGATACGTCCATTTTGCATCATGCTTTTATTCGATATTTATTGCATTATGGGCTGTTATTACACATTATGTCACAATACTTGTGCCTATTCTCTCTTATTTTACAAGGTTTACACGAAGAGGGAGAATGCCGGCAGCTGGAATTCTGGACTGGAAAAAGAGCAAATATTAGAGACCTATTCTTCACAACTCCAAAAGTCCCGAAACTCCACGAAAGTCAGTTTTTAATATATTAAAAATATTGGGAGAAGAAAGCACCAGAGGGGGCCACACCCTGTCCACGAGGGTGGGGGGCGCGCCCTACCCCCTGGGTGCGCCCCCTGCCTCGTGGGCCCCCTGGCAGGCCTCCGGTGCCCATCTTTGGCTATATGAAGTCTTTCGCCCTGGAAAAAATCAGAAGGAAGCTTTCGGGATGAAGCGCCGCCGTCTCGAGGCGGAACCAGGCGAAACCAATCTAGGGCTCTGGCGGAGCTGTTCTGCCGGGGAAACATCCCTCCGGGAGGGGGAAATCGTCACCATCGTCATCACCATCGATCCTCTCATCGGGAGGGGGTCAATCTCCATCAACATCTTCACCAGCACCATCTCCTCTCAAACCGCAGTTCATCTCTTGTCTCCAATCTTTGCCTCAAAACCTCAGATTGGTACCTGTGGGTTGCTAGTAGTGTTGATTACTCCTTGCAGTTGATGCTAGTTGGTTTATTTGGTGGAAGATCATATGTTCATATTCTTTATGCATATTAATATCCCTCTGATTATGAACATGAATATGATTTGTGAGTAGTTATGTTTGTTCCTGAGGACATGGGAGAAGTCTTGCTATAAGTAGTCATGTGAATTTGGTATTCATTCGATATTTTGATGAGATGTATGTTGTCTTTCCTCTAGTGGTGTTATGTGAACGTCGACTACATGACACTTTACCATTGTTTGGGCCTAGAGGAAGGCATGGGGAAGTAATAAGTAGATGATGGGTTGCTAGAGTGACAGAAGCTTAAACCCTAGTTTATGCGTTGCTTCGTAAGGGGCTGATTTGGATCCATATGTTTCATGCTATGGTTAGGTTTACATTAATTCTTCTTTCGTAGTTGCGAATGCTTGCGAGGGGGGTTAATCATAAGTGGGATGCTCGTCCAAGGAAGGGCAGTACCCAAGCACCGGTCCACCCACATATCAAATTATCAAAGTAACGAACGCGAATCATATGAGCATGATGAAAACTAGCTTGACGTTCCTCTATATAAGAGTTTGTCCAGGCTTGTCCTTTGCTACAAAAAGGATTGGGCCACCTTGCTGCACCTTATTTACTTTTATTACTTGTTACCCGTTACAAATTACCTTATCACAAAACTTTCTGTTACCGATAATTTCAGTGCTTGCAGAGAATACCTTACTGAAAACCGCTTGTCATTTCCTTCTGCTCCTCGTTGGGTTCGACACTCTTACTTGTCGAAAGGACTAAGATAGACCCCCTATACTCGTGGGTCATCAAGACTCTTTTCTGGCACCGTTGACGGGGAGTGAAGCGCCTTTGGTAGGTGGAATTTGGTAAGGAAAAATTTATATAGTGTGCTGAAATTTACTGTCACTTGTTACTATGGAACATAATCCTATGAGGGGCTTGTTCGGGGTATCTTCACCCCGATCAGTAGAGCAAATAGTTGCTCCTCAACCTACTGAACCTACTAAAATTTTTTACTTTGAAATTCCTTCGGGTATGATAGAGAAACTGCTAGCTAATCCTTTTACAGGAGATGGAATATTGCATCCCGATTTGCACCTAATCTATGTGGATGAAGTTTGTGGATTATGTAAGCTTGCAGGTATGCCCGAGGATGTTATCAAGAAGAAGGTATTCTCTTTATCTTTGAAGGGAAAGGCGTTGACATGGTTTAGGCTATGTGATGATATTGGATCAGGGAACTACAACCGATTGAAATTGGAATTTCATCAGAAGTTCTATCCTATGCATCTGGTTCATTGTGATCGTAATTATATATATAATTTTTGGCCTCGCGGAGGAGAAAGTATCGTTCAAGCTTGGGGGAGGCTTAAGTCAATGCTATATTCATGCCCCAATCATGAGCTCTTAAGAGAAATTATTATTCAAAAAATTTATGCTCGGCTTTCTCTCAATAATCGCTCCATGCTCGATACTTCTTGTACTGGTTCTTTTATGATGAAGACTATTGAATTCAGATGGGATTTATTGGAAAGAATTAAACACAACTCTGAAGATTGGGAAATCGACGAAGGTAAGGAGTCGGGTATAACACCTAAGTTTGATTGTGTTAAATCTTTTATGGATACCGATGTTTTCCGTGAATTTAACACTAAATATGGACTTGACTCTGAGATAGTAGCTTCTTTCTGTGAATCATTTTCTACTCATGTTGATCTTCCTAAGGAGAAGTGGTTTAAATATCATCCTCCCTTTGAAGTAAAAGTAGTTGAACCTATTAAAGTTGAAGAAAAGACTATCACTTATAGTGTTGATCCCATTGTTCCTACCGCTTATATTGAGAAACCACCTTTCCATGTTAGAATAAAGAATCATGCTTAAGCTTCAACTGTGGTCAACAAAATTAATATTAGAACACCTACACCCCCTGAGCAAATTAAAGTTGAACCTAGTATTGCTATGGTTAAAGATCTCTTGGTTGATAATATTGATGGGCATGTTATTTACTTCTGTGATGAAGCTGCTAGAATTGCTAAACCTGGTACTAAGATAAACATATACCTGTTGTTGGCATGCCTGTTGTTTCTGTTAAAATAGGAGATCACTATTATCATGGCTTATGTGATATGGGTGCTAGTGTCAGTGCATTACCTTATACCTTATATAAAGAAATTATGCATGATATTGCACCTGCTGAGATAGAAGATATTGATGTTACTATTAAGCTTGCCAATAGAGATACTATCTCACCGGTTGGGATTGTTAGAGATGTTGAAGTCTTGTGTGGGAAAATTAAATATCCTATTGATTTTCTTGTTCTTGCTTCCCCACAAGATAAATTTTGTCCCATTATATTTGGTAGACCCTTCTTGAATACTGTTAATGCTAAGATAGAATTCAAAAAGGATATTGTTTCTGTTGGTTTAGGGGATCTGTCTCATGATTTTAATTTTGCTAAATTTCGTAGACAACCCCATGATAAAGAATTGCCTAGTAAAGATGAAATTATTGGTATTACTTCTATTGTCGCACCTCCTAATGATCCTTTAGAACAATATTTGTTAGACCATGAAAATGATATGTTTATGAATGAAAGAAGGGAAATAGATGAAGTATTCTTTAAACAGGGACCTATTTTGAAACACAACTTGCCTGTTGAAATTCTAGGGGATCCTCCTCCACCCAAGGGTGATCCCGTGTTTGAGCTTAAACCATTACCTGATACTCTTAAATATGCTTATCTTGATGAAAAGAAGATATATCCTGTTATTATTAGTGCTAATCTTTCAGAGAAGGAAGAAAAGAAATTATTGAAAACTCTGAAGAAGCACCGTGCTGCTTGATACGTCTCCAACGTATCTATAATTTTTGATTGTTCCATGCTATTATATTATCTGTTTTGGATGTTTAATGGACTTTAATATGCTTTTTATATTATTTTTTGGGACTAACCTATTAACCGAAGGCCCAGTGCAAATTGCTGTTTTTTGCCTATTTCAGTGTTTCGCAGAAAAGGAATATCAAACGGAATCCAAATGGAACGAAACCTTCACGAGGATCTTTCTTGGAACAAACGCAACCCAGGTGTGACGCCCGGATAATCATGCTACAGTAATCCTATGCTAATCGTGCCATGTCACTTCGATTACTGTTGCTAATCTCGCGTTAGTTCGAAACCGATTCCAATTCAAATCCAAAATCAAGCAAACAATAAAAGTTTTCAAATATTAAAATTAAAATGTTCAGAGTGAACCAAATATTGCATAGATAATTACAGTGGAGAAACCATACCTTTATAAAATGTTTAAATAATATGAGATGAATAAAACAGCAGCAAAAACAATTATTTAAATACCTTTTGTAATTAATAAAATGTCAAACTAATTTATTGAGGACTGGACTTGTTGAGTATGGACTAAGTTGAAATGCTAATTTATATACAAAGTATATATTTTACTAAAACTAAAATAATAGGATACAAAACTATAACAGAAAAAGTAAAATAAATAAAAGTAAAAACAAAACAAGAGAAAGGCCCCCCCCTGCTGGACCGCGGCCCAGCTGGCCATCGGGCCAACCAGGCCGGCCCCCACTCCTCTCCTTATCCCCTCACCCCACCGCAACCCTAGCCACCACCGACACCTACCACTCGTCCCCACTCCCCCCACGTTTTCCCTCACCCCTCCTCTGCCCCCCCGATCCAGATCAGGGGGCATCGACCCCATCGCCGCTACCTCATCGCCGTTGTGGCCACTGGCCGCGACTCGCCGCACCACCATGCCGTGGACCTCTGCTCGCCTCGCCTTCGACTCCCACGCCACTGGATCGGAGCCGGGGAGTACCTGCGTCGCCACTCGCCGTCTCCGGTGCTGCCACGCCATCGCTGGACTGCCTCCCCGCCGCCGACACGCCGTCTCCGTTTCCTCGTCGACCCCCACTACCCGTGCCCTGCAAACTCCCCGTGAGCCTTGACCTCCTCCTCCCCTCCCTCTGCCGATCGCCGTGGCCGAGCGACGGAGCTTGCGCTCCGGCCACGATCGTTGGTGCCTCACCCATGCCACCCCGGCGCAGCCGCCGCAACCCCCCGCTTCCCCGCATCCCATTCCGCTCACCGCCCCGCGCCGGCGCTGTCGAGCCGCGGCCGCTCGCCGGTGGCCTCTTCCCACTTCACCCCCCCCCGCGCGCGTGACCTGGCTACTCCGGCCACCGCTCGCCCGACCTCCCTCGCCGCACTCCACCCGCGTCGCAGCCGCCCTGCTCGCCGGCGCTCCCGCTCGGGTGAAGCCGCGCCCGGCGCTCGCGCCCATCGGGCGCCCACGGCCCGCCCGCTAGCACGCCCGAAGCCGTTAAGGCCCCTGGCCCAATGACAGGGGGCCCCGCCCCTAAAATGTTTAAAAAAAGAATTAAAAATAATAATAATAATAATATTAATTAATTAACTAAATTAATTAACTTAATTAATTGAGTTTGATTAACTTAATCAATTAACTAAACTAATTAATCATGATTAGTTAGTCTAGTGTATGACATGCGGGACCCACACGTAGTTGACCCAGTCAACTTCACAGTTGACTGCTGCCGTCAGCATGATGTCATGCTGACATCATCTTTTACTATTCTGGATAATGTTGATTAAATTAATTAAATAAATCCTAAAAATGATTTAAATCTTTAAAAATTAATATAAAATAATCCGTAGCTCGGATGAAAAAACTTTGTACATGAAAGTTGCTCAGAACGACGAGACGAATCCGAATACGCAGTCCGTTCATCCGCCACGCGTCCCTAGCATAGTGAACCTGCAACATTTCACCTCCGGTTCATCTGTCCGAAAACGTGAAACACCGGGGATATTTTCCCGGATGTTTCCCCCCTTCGCCGGTATCACTTACTACCGCGTTAGGGCATACCTAGCACCGCGTTTTGCCTCCTTATGTTTTGTGATGCATTGTTTGCTCCGTATTTACTGTTTCTTCCCCCTCTCCTTCTCCGGTAGACTACGAGACCGACGCTGCTGCTACCCAGTTCGACTACGGAGTTGACGACCCCTCCTTCTTGCCAGAGCAACCAGGCAAGCCCCCTCCCTTGATCACCAGATATCGCCTAGTCTTCTCTATACTGCTTGCATTAGAGTAGTGTAGCATGTTACTGCTTTCCGTTAATCCTATCCTGATGCATAGCCTGTCATTGTTGCTACAGATGTTACCCTTACCTGCTATCCTACTGCTTAGTATAGGATGCTAGTGTTCCATCAGTGGCCCTACACTCTTGTCCGTCTGCCATGATATACTACTGGGCCGTGATCACTTCGGGAGGTGATCACGGGTACATACTATATACATTATATACATGACACATGTGGTGACTAAAGTCGGGTCGGCTCGAGGAGTACTCGCAAGTGATTCTGATGAGGGGGCTGAAAGGATAGGTGGCTCCACCCCGGTAGAGGTGGGCCTGGGTTCCTGACGGCCCCCGACTATTACCTTATGGCGGAGCGACAGGGCAGGTTGAGACCACCTAGGAGAGAGGTGGGCCTGGCCCTGGTCGGCGTTCGCAGATACTTAACACGCTTAACGAGATTTTGGTATTTGATCTGAGTCTGGCCATTTGGTCTATACGCACTAACCATCTACGCGGGAGTAGTTATGGGTATCCCGGCGTCATGGTATCAGCCGAAGCTCTTTTGACGTCAGCGACTGAGTGGCGCGCGCCGCATTGGACCGTAAGCTCGCGCTTGTATTAAGGGGGCTAGGTCTGCTTCCGGCCGCGTACGCAACGTGCAGGTGTGCATAGGGCGATGGGCCCAGACCCCTGCGCGCATAGGGTTAGACCGGCGTGCTGACCTCTCTGTTGTGCTTAGGTGGGGCTGCGACGTGTTGATCTTCCGAGGCCGGGCATGACCCAGAAAAGTGTGTCCGGCCAAATGGGATCGAGCGTGTTGGGTTATGTGGTGCACCCCTGCAGGGAAGTTTATCTATTCGAATAGCCATGTCCCTCGGTAAAAGGACAATCCGGAGTTGTACCTCGACCTTATGACAACTAGAACTGGATACTTGATAAAACACACCCTTCCAAGTGCCAGATACAACCCGGTGATCTCTCTCTAACAGGGCGACGAGGAGGGGATTGCCGGGTAGGATTATGCTATGCGATGCTACTTGGAGGACTTCAATCTACTCTCTTCTACATGCTGCAAGATGGAGGCTGCCAGAAGCGTAGTCTTTGACAGGATTAGCTATCCCCCTCTTATTCTGGCATTCTGCAGTTCAGTCCACTGATATGCCCCTTTACACATATACCCATGCATATGTAGTGTAGCTCCTTGCTTGCGAGTACTTTGGATGAGTACTCACGGTTGCTTTTCTCCCTCTTTTTCCCCTTTCCTTTCTACCTGGTTGTCGCAACCAGATGCTGGAGTCCAGGAGCTAGAGATCCCGAGGATGTTTCTACATGGAGTTCGGCTTCGAGGAGTAGTTAGGAGGTCCCAGGCAGGAGGCCTTGCCTTTTCGATCGTTGCTACTTTTGTGCTAGCCTTCTTAAGGAAAACTTGTTTAACTTGTGTCTGTACTCAGATATTGTTGCTTCCGCTGACTCGTCTGTGATCGAGCACTTGTATTCGAGCCCTCGAGGCCCTTGGCTTGTATTATGATGCTTGTATGACTTATTTATGCATTAGAGTTGTGTTGTGATATCTTCCCGTGAGTCCCTGATCTTGATCGTACACATTTGCGTGCATGATTAGTGTACGGTCAAATCGGGGGCGTCACACCAGGAGACTTGGAGTGGACGTCAAGGAAGCAACGAGGCAGCCACGAGGCAGGAGGGTGCGCCCCCACCCTCATGGGGCCCTCATAGCTCCATCGACCTACTTCTTTCGCCTATATATACTCTTATACCCTGAAAACATCCAGGGGAGCCACGAAACCACTTTTCCACCGCCGCAACCTTCTCTACCCGTGAGATCCCATCTTGGGGCCCTTTCCGGCGACCTGCCGGAGGGGGATTCGCTCACGGAGGGCTTCTACATCAACACCATAGCCTCTCTGATGATGTGTGAGTAGTTTACCACAGACCTTCGGGTCCATAATTATTAGCTAGATGGCTTCTTCTCTCTCTTTGGATCTCAATACAAAGTTCTCCTCGATCTTCTTGGAGATCTATTCGATGTAATTCTTTTTGCGGTTTGTTTGCCGAGATCCAATGAATTGTGGGTTTATGATCAAGATTATCTATGAAAAATATTTGATTCTTCTCTGAATTCTTATATGCATGATTTAATATCTTTGCAAGTCTCTTCAAATTATCGGTTTAGTTTGGCCTACTAGATTGATCTTTCTTGCAATGGGTGAAGTGCTTAGCTTTGGGTTCAATCTTGCGGTGCTCAATCCCAGTGACAGAAAGGGAAACGACACGTATTGTATTGTTGCCATTGAGCATAAAAGATGGGGTTTATATCATATTGCTTGAGTTTATCCCTCTACATCATGTCATCTTGCCTAATGCGTTACTTCGTTCTTATGAACTTAATACTCTAGATGCATGCTGGATAGCGGTCGATGTGTGGAGTAATAGTAGTAGATGCAGAATCGTTTCGGTCTAGTTGAGACGGACGTGATGCCTATGTTCATGATCATGCCTAGATATTCTCATAACTATGCGCTTTTCTATCAATTGCTCGGCAGTAATTTGTTCACCCACCGTAATATATGCTATCATGAGAGAAGCCACTAGTGAAACCTATGGCCCCCGGGTCGATTTTACATCATATTAGTTTTCCATCAACTAGCTACTTCTGTCGCCTTTTATTTTGCAATCTTTATTTTCCAATCTATACAACAAAAATACCAAAAATATTTATCTTATTATCTTTATCAGATCTCACTTTTGCAAGTGGCCGTGAAGGGATTGACAACCCCTTTATCGCATTGGTTGCAAGGTTCTTGATTGTTTGTGCAGGTATTAGGCGATTTGCGTGTAGTCTCCTACTGGATTGATACCTTGGTTCTCAAAAACTGAGGAAAATACTTACGCTACTTTGATGCATCACCCTTTCCTCTTCAAGGGAAAACCAACGCATGCTCAAGAGGTAGCACTGCTATTGGATATACTCTGGATGATCTTAAGGGCATTAGTCCCACTCTATGCCAGCACAAAATAAAATTGGAGAAAGACGCTAAACCGGTTGTTGATCACCAACGACGGTTAAATCCTAAGATGAAAGAAGTGGTAAGAAATGAAATACTAAAGCTCCGGGAGGCAGATATAATTTATCCTGTTGCTGATAGTCAGTGGGTAAGTCCTGTCCATTGTGTCCCTAAGAAGGGAGGTATTACTGTTCTTCCTAATGATAAAGATGAATTGATTCCACACAAAAATGTTACAGGTTATTAGAATGGTAATTGATTTCCGCAAACCAAATAAAGATACTAAAAAGGATCATTACCCTTTACCTTTTATTGGTCAAATGCTAGAAAGATTATCCAAACATACACATTTTTGCTTTCTAGACGATTATTCTGGGTTCTCTCAAATACCTGTGTCAAAAGAGGATCAAGAAAAGACCACTTTTACTTGCCCTTTCGGTACCTTTGCTTATAGACGTATGCCTTTTGGTTTATGAAATGCACCTGCTACTTTTCAAAGATGTATGACTGCTATATTCTCTGACTTTTGTGAAAAGATTGTTGAGGTTTTCATGGATGATTTTTCCGTATATGGAACTTCTTTTGATGATTGCTTAAGCAACCTTGATTGAGTTTTGCAGAGATGTGAAGAAACTAATCTTGTCTTGAATTGGGAGAAGTGACACTTTATGGTTAACGAAGGTATTGTCTTGGGGCATAAAATTTCTGAAAGAGGTATTTAAGTTGATAAAGCTAAAGTTGATGCTATTGAAAAGATGCCGTGTCCCAAGGACATCAAAGGTATAAGAAGTTTCCTTGGTCATGCCGGTTTTTATAGGAGGTTCATAAAGGACTTCTCAAAAATCTCTAGGCCTCTGACTAATATCTTACAAAAAGATGTTCCTTTTATCTTTGATGATGATTGTGTAGAAGCATTTGAAATACTTAAGAAAGCCTTGATTTCTGCACCTATTGTTCAGCCACCTGATTGGAATTTACCCTTTGAAATTATGTGTGATGCTAGTGATTATGCTGTAGGTGCTGTTCTAGGACAAAGAGTTGATAAGAAATTAAATGTTATCCAATATGCTAGTAAAACTCTAGACAGTGCCCAGAGAAATTATGCTACTACTGAAAAAGAATTTTTAGCAGTTGTATTTGCTTGTGATAAGTTCAGACCTTACATTGTTTATTCTATAGTAACTGTTCACACCAATCATGCCGCTATTAAATATCTTATGGAAAAGAAGGATGCTAAACCTAGACTTATTAGATGGGTTCTCTTGTTACAAGAATTTGATTTGCATATTATTGATAGAAAGGGAGCTGAGAACCCCGTTGCAGACAACTTGTCTAGGTTAGAGAATGTTCTTGATGACCCACTACCTATTGATGATAGCTTCCCCGATGAAAAATTAGCTGTAATAAATGCTTCTTGCACTGCTCCATGGTATGCTGATTATGCTAACTACATTGTTGCTAAATTTATACCACCTAGTTTCACATACCAGCAAAAGAAAAAGTTTTTCTATGATTTAAGACATTACTTTTGGGATGACCCACACCTTTATAAAGAAGGAGTAGATGGTGTTATTAGACGTTGTGTACCTGAGCATGAACAGGAACAGATCCTACGCAAGTGTCACTCCGAGGCTTATGGAGGACACCAGCTGGAGATAGAACTGCACATAAGGTATTGCAATCCGGTTTTTATTGACCTAGTCTTTTCAATGACGCCCGTAAGTTTGTCTTGTCTTGTGATGAATGTCAAAGAATTGGTAATATTAGTAGACGTCAAGAAATGCCTATGAACTATTCACTTGTTATTGAACCATTTGATGTTTGGGGCTTTGGTTATATGGGACCGCTTCCTTCCTCTAATGGGTATACACATATTTTAGTTGTTATTGATTACGTTACTAAGTGGGTAGAAGCTATTCCAACTAGTAGTGCTGATCATAACACCTCTATTAAGATGCTTAAAGAAGTTATTTTTCCGAGGTTTGGAGTTCCTAGATATTTAATGACTGATGGTGGTTCACATTTTATTCATGGTGCTTTTCATAAAATGCTTGCTAAGTATGATGTTAATCATAGAATCGCATCTCCATACCATCCACAATCTAGTGGTCAAGTAGAACTAAGTAATAGGGAGATTAAATTAATTTTGCAAAAGACTGTTAATAGATCTAGAAAGAATTGGTCCAAGAAACTTGATGATGCATTCTGGGCCTATAGAACTGCATATAAAAATCCTATGGGTATGTCTCCGTATAAAATGGTTTATGGAAAAGCATGTCACTTACCTCTTGAACTAGAACATAAGGCATATTGGGCCGTTAAAGAGCTCAATTATGATTTCAAACTTGCCGATGAGAAGAGACTATTTGACATTAGCTCACTTTATGAGTGGAGAACCCAGGCCTATGAGAAAGCCAAACTGTTTAAAGAAAAAGTTAAAAGATGGCATGACAAAAGGATACAAAAGCGTGAGTTTAATGTAGGTGATTATGTTTTGCTATACAACTCTCATTTAAGGTTTTTTGCAGGTAAACTTCTCTCTAAATGGGAAGGGCCTTACGTTATTGAGGAAGTCTATCGATCTGGTGCCATAAAAATCAACAACTTCGAAGGCACAAATCCAAAGGTGGTGAACGGTGAAAGAATCAAACAGTATATCTCAGGTAATCCCATAAATGTTGAAACCAATGTTATTGATACCGTAACCCCGGAGGAATACATAAGGGACACTTTCCAGAACGTTTTAGACTCCGAAAAGGAATAGGTATGTGGTACGGTAAGGAAACCGACTCCAAAACAGTTCTAATAGCAATTTTTCTCCGTTTTGGAATATTTAAGAAAATAGGAAAATAGTAAGTAGTCCGAAAGGGACACGAGGCATCCACAAGGGTGGAGGGCGCGCCCCTGCCTCGTGGGCACCCTGTGTGCCCTCCGAACTCCATTTTCTTGCACGATACTTCTTTTGGTCGGTAAAAATTCATTATATAATCTCCCGAAGGTTTTGACCACCGTACCACACAAATATCCTCTGTTTTTGTTTTGAGCTGTTTTCTGCCAGAGTTGTCAAGGCCAGGCATCATGTCGTCCCCCTCCTCCAACAATGAGGGCGACGATGATTGGCTAATGAAGATAGAGTTGAAGAGAGAAGAACCCGGGGAGATCAACAAGGATGATAGGATAAAGAAGGCCATGGAGGATCAAGCTCCGGCAGCAAAAGAAGAGGACATCCTTCAACCTCATTGCAATCTACTTACCCCTACTGAAATTGAAGCTTTCAAGATGATTGAAATAGTTTGGGTGCAGAAAAAGTATCTAACTCGTGAAAATATTCTGTTGCAAGAGCATATCACCGCACTCAAGGGCATTATTCGTAAGTTGGAGCACCTCCTACGCTTGATGTTGGACGACAATCCTACGTCATCAACAACTCCATCCTCACCACCTCCGAAGAAAGAGACATAAATACATGGGTATGGGCACTCCCCTTGGCAACTGCCAAGCTTGGGGGAGGTGCCCCGGTATCGTATCACCATCACACTTCTATCTTTACCTTTTTCTTAGTTCGATCCTTTTGGTAATATATTGATCTAGTAGAATAAAGTTTTAGTATGATCCAGTTTTGAGTTTTGCTTTATGATCCTTCTATGTAATCGAGTCTGTGAGCTATACAAAATAAAGATTAGTTTTGAGTCAAGGGCTTTTCTATCTTGCTATAATCTTGAGGGAATAATAGTAAAAAGAAAGAATAAAAAGAAATAGAGAGATCATATTGATCTTATGGAGAGTAATGACTTCACATATAAAGAGTATGATGAATAAAAGTTGTTGAGAGTTGACAAACATAGTTTTGGTCATCGTTGCAATTAATAGGAAGTAATAAAGAAAGAGATGTTCTCACATATAAATATACTATCTTGGACATCTTTTATGATTATGAGCACTCATTAAAATATGACATGCTAAAAATTTGACGTTGGACAAGGAAGACAACGTAATGGGTTATGTTTTCTTATATCCGAAATAAAGTATATTGTCATGGATCATCCAACATGTTGAGCTTGCCTTTCCCCCTCATGCTAGCCAAATTCTCTGCACCAAGTAGAGATACTACTTGTGCTTCCGAATATCCTTAAACCCAGTTTTGCCATGAGTGTCCACCATACCTACCTATGGATTGAGTAAGATCTTTCAAGTAAGTTGTCATTGTTACATGCAATAAAAATTGCTCTCTAAATATGTATGATTTATTAGTGTGGAGAAAATAAGCTTTATACGATCTTGTGATATGGAAGAAATAAAAGCGACGGACTGCATAATAAAGGTCCCTATCACAAGTGGCAATATAAAGTGACGTTCTTTCGCATTAAGATTGTGTGCATCCAACCATAAAAGCATATGACAACCTCTGCTTCCCTCTATGAAGGGCCTATCTTTTATTTTTGTCTTTTGTCTTTTGCAAGAGTCACGGTGATCTTCACCTTTCCTTTTTACACTTTAACCTTTGGCAAGCACATTGAGTTGGAAAGATCCTGATATATATATCCAATTGGATGTAAGTTATCATAAACTATTATTGTTGACATTACCCTTGAGGTAAAAGGTTGGGAGGTAACACTATAAGCCCCTATCTTTCTCTGTGTCCGATTAAAACTCCATACCCATAAGTATTGCGTGAGTGTTAGCAATTGTGAAAGACGAAATGATAGTTGAGTATGTGGACTTGCTGAAAAGCACTTATATTGACTCTTTCCGATGTTATGATAAATTGCAATTGCTTCAATGACCGAGATCATAGTTTGTTATTTTCAATGAAGTTTCTGATTCATACTTGACATTGTGAATAGATTGTTACTTTAGCATAAGAAATCATATGACAATATATATATGTTGCTGTTATAAGAATGATCATGATGCCCTCATGTCCGTATTTTATTTTATCGACACCTCTATCTCTAAACATGTGGACATATTTTTCGTTATCGGCTTCCGCTTGAGGACAAGCGAGGTCTAAGCTTGGGGGAGTTGATTCGTCCATTCTGCATCATGCTTTTATATCGATATTTATTGCATTATGGGCTGTTATTACACATTATGTCACAATACTTATGCCTATTCTCTCTTATTTTACAAGGTTTACACGAAGAGGGAGAATGCGGGCAGTTGGAATTCTGGGCTGGAAAAGGAGCAAATATTAGAGACCTATTCTGCACAACTCCAAAAGTCCTGAAACTCCACGAAAGTCAGTTTTGGAATATATTAAAAATATAGGGCGAAGAAAGCACCAGAGGGGGGCCACACCCTGTCCACGAGGGTGGGGGCGCGCCCTACCCCCTGGGCGCGCCCCCTGCCTCGTGGGACCCCTGGCAGGCCTCCGGTGCCCATCTTTGGCTATATGAAGTCTTTCGCCCTGGAAAAAATCAGAAGGAAGCTTTCGGGACGAAGCGCTGCCGTCTCGAGGCGGAACCTGGCGAAACCAATCTAGGGCTCCGGTGGAGCTGTTCTGCCGGGGAAACATCCCTCCGGGAGGGGGAAATCATCACCATCGTCATCACCATCGATCCTATCATCGGGAGGGGGTCAATCTCCATCAACATCTTCACCAACACCATCTCCTCTCAAACCCTAGTTCATCTCTTGTATCCAATCTTTGCCTCAAAACCTCAGATTGGTACCTGTGGGTTGCTAGTAGTGTTGATTACTTCTTGTAGTTGATGCTAGTTGTTTTATTTGGTGGAAGGTCATATGTTCAGATTCTTTATGCATATTAATATCCCTCTGATTATGAATATGAATATGATATGTGAGTAGTTACGTTTGTTCCTGAGGACATCGGAGAAGTCTTGCTATAAGTAGTCATGTGAATTTGGTATTCGTTCGATATTTTGATGAGATGTATGTTGACTTTCCTCTAGTGGTGTTATGTGAATGTTGACTACATGACACTTCACCATTGTTTGGGCCTAGAGGAAGGCATTGGGAATTAATAAGTAGATGATGGGTTGCTAGAGTGACAGAAGCTTAAACCCCTAGTTTATGCGTTGCTTTGTAAGGGGCTCATTTGGATCCATATGTTTCATGCTATGGTTAGGTTTACATTAATTCTTCTTTCGTAGTTGCGGATGCTTGCGAGGGGGGTTAATCATAAGTGGGATGCTTGTCCAAGGAAGGGCAGTACCCAAGCACCGGTCCACCCACATATCAAATTATCAAAGTAACGAACGTGAATCATATGAGCATGATGAAAACTAGCTTGACGATAATTCCCATGTGTCCTCGGGAGCGCTTTCCTCTATATAAGAGTTTGTCCAGGCTTGTCCTTTGCTACAAAAAGGATTGGGACACCTTGCTGCACCTTATTTACTTTTATTACTTGTTACCCGTTACAAATTACCTTATCACAAAACTATCTGTTACCGATAATTTCAGTGCTTGCAGAGAATACCTTACTGAAAACCACTTGTCATTTCCTTCGGCTCCTCGTTGGGTTCGACACTCTTACCTATCAAAAGGACTACAATAGATCCCCTATACTTGTGGGTCATTAATGATCACCATGTTATATATGATATTTGAGCAACCCAAAAGTCCATCATCTGGTAAGAAGTGACTACAATACTCTCATGGTCTAAGGAACTAAAGCATGTTAACTCTCTTGTTATATCAATAGACTTGTGATGATTGCATCTCAAAGTATAACAAATAAGTTGGGTCAATTCGATATGATCTTTCTTTTAACATCATACACTCAATGTTTTTTTGGGACTATCGTTACACTTAACGACATCCCAAGATGTGGAAAACGTGATCAACATACAACATTTGAGCTAGTCCAAGTGTCAAGACTAGGAATCAGATTTTATAGTTTATCATGCCACACATGCTTATTAGTTTTCTACCGAATCACATATTCCAGAATCATAGCAATTATAGCATAAATTATAAACTCTTAATTATGAACATAAAAATAAATAATACAATATTATTTCCTCTAGGGCATGTATCGTAGGCAATGACATCTCCACCTTCTTTTGGTTAGACAGATGGTTAACTCAAGAACCGTTAGCTACCACTTTCCCTGCACTATACTGCCACCACCTACAACCAAATGCATTTGTATCACAAATTTTGCAGGTGGAGATTGAACAAGTCCTATGTAATCGTCTAACCGATCATGTTGCAAGAGAACTTTTTGTTGTTAACTCTGTTTTGCGGGTTCTTTCTCTCTCTCTCACACACACACACCCTCTCTCTCTCTATTCTTCCCGACGAGCAGATGTGGCCTATACCACCCTGACGATGCAGCTCTCAGATGCTGTCCTCTCCTCCATATGGTGCAACAAGGTACCCAACAAAGTCAAGGTATTTGGGTGGCAGACCATCCAGCCAAATGCATGATGCCCCTGTTGTGCACACCCATTAGAAGACCGCATACACATATTCTTGACTTTTCCATCAGCACACCAAGGTGTTGGGAAATGTAGTGGAAAACAAAAAATCTTCCTACGATCAACCAGAAATATTATGAAGATGCAATAAAGGTTTGGATCGGATCGTTACCAACTCTGAGTTGTGGTGGAAGAAGACGAGTCGGTGTAGATCGTACTTGAAGTCCCTTGAAGGAAGACCGAAAGCACGATCTCTCCACATATTGCAAGCGTACAGTCTTTACAATTCGGCAGCCTTTACCATCGAGAGCTAATCGTCGCAGGAGAATTAGAGGGAAGAGATTAGAACCACACTAGGCTTCTAATTATGAGTATTAGAGGAACTAGGTCTACCTCGAATTGGGTCAACTAGAACGAGAACTAGAGAAGTAGAGGAGGCTAAAAAACTTGTGTGCTCAAAAGTGCAAAAACATTTAGTATATATAGATTGGAGGGAGGGGGGAGACGCCACACAAGGGTGGAAAGTCCCCCCCTTGGCCGGTCATGAGGAGGGGGAAACCCTCTCCAATTCGGCCTCTCCCTTCCCTCTACAAGGGGGGAAGGGGGCGCTGCCACCTCTATTGGGCCCATGTGGCCCAATATGCTTTCGCCACTTGGCCTTTTAAGGACGGTTGATATTAATATGAAAGCCTCTTAAACATTTTTAGAGCCTTTTAATATTAATTTAATATCACTAGAAACTATTTGCACCTATATATAATTTATCGATATTACCCGGTAAACCCCGAAATGTGAAGGAAATATGCCCTAGAGGCAATAATAAAGTTGTTATTTTATATTTCCTTATATCATGATAAATGTTTATTATTCATGCTAGAATTGTATTAACCGGAAACTTGATACATGTGTGGATACATAGACAAAACACTGTGTCCTTAGTAAGCCTCTACTAGAGTAGCTCGTTAAATCAAAGATGGTTAAGTTTCCTAACCATAGACATGTGTTGTCATTTGATGAACGGGATCACATCATTAGGAGAATGAAGTGATGGACAAGACCCATCCGTTAGCTTAGCATATTGATCGTTCAGTTTTATTGCTACCGCTTTCTTCATGTCAAATACATATTCCTTTGACTATGAGATTATGCAACTCCCGGATACCGGAGGAATACCTTGTGTGCTATCAAATGTCACAACGTAACTGAGTGATTATAAATATGCTCTACAGGTATCTCCGAAGGTGTTTGTTGGGTTGGTATAGATCGAGATTGGGATTTGTCACTTCGAGTATCGGAGAGGTATCTCTGGGCCCTCTCGGTAATGCACATCATGATAAGCCTTGCAAGCAATGCGACTAATGAGTTAGTTGCGGGATGATGCATTACGGAACGAGTAAAGAGACTTGTCGGTAACAAGATTGAACTAGGTTTGAAGATACCGACGGTCGAATCTCGGGCAAGTAACATACCGGTGACAAAGGGAATGACGTATGTTGTCATTACGGTTTGACCGATAAAGATCTTCATAGAATATGTGGGAACCAATATGAGCATCCAGGTTCCGCTATTGGTTATTGACCGGACAGGTGTCTCAGTCATGTCTACATAGTTCTCGAACCCATAGGGTCTGCACGCTTAATGTTCGATGACGATTTGTATTATGAGTTATGTGTTTTGGTGACAGAAGATTGTTCGGAGTCTCGGATAAGATTACGGACATGACGAGGACTCTCAAAATGGTTGAGAGGTAAAGATTGATATAGTGGATGATAGTATTCGGACACCGGAAGTGTTTCAGAATGTATTGGGTACGTATCGGGTACGTATCCGAGTACTAGGGGGTTACCGAAACCCCCCGGGGGAAAATATGGGCCACATGGGCCATAGGAGGGAGGCAGGCCAGCCCACAAGAGGTGGTGCATGCCCCCCAAGGGAGGAGTCTGAATTGGACTAGGGGAGGGGGCGGCGCCCACCTTTCCTTCTCCTTCTCCCTCTCCTTCCCCCTTCCCCCCCTCCGTTAAAAGGAAGGGGGGCCGAATTGGACTAGGAGCCCAAGTGGGACTCCTCCCACATGGGGTGCTCCTAGGCAGGCCTCCTCCCCTCTCCCTCCTTTATATACGGGGTTGGGGGCGCCTCTAACACACATCAATTGTTCCTAGCCATGTGCGGCGCCCCCCTTCACCGTCTACTCCTCCGGTCATAATGTCATAGTGCTTAGGCGAAGCCCTGTGCGGATCACTTCACCATAACCATCACCATGCAGTCGTGCTGACGAAACTCTCCCTCAACACTTTGCTGGATCAAGAGTTCGAGGGACATCATCGAGCTGAACTGAAGAAATATGCCCTAGAAGCAATAATAAAGTTGTTATTATATTTCCTTATATCATGATAAAATTTTATTTTTCATGCTAGAATTGTATTAACCGGAAACTTAGTACATGTGTGAACACATAGACAAATAGAGTGTCCCTAGTATGCCTCTACTTGACTAGCTTGTTAATCAAAGATGGTTAAGTTTCCTGACCATAGACATGTGTTGTCATTTGATAACCGAGATCACATCATTAGAGAATGATGTGATGGACAAGACCCATCTATTAGCTTAGCATTATGATCGTTTAGTTTTATTGCTATTGCTTTCTTCATGACTTATACATATTCATCTGACTATGAGATTATGCAACTCCCGAATACCGGAGGAACATCTTGTGGGCTATCAACCGTCACAACGTAATTGGGTAATTATAAAGATGCTCTACATGTGTCTCCGAAGGTGTTTGTTGGGTTGGCATAGATCAAAATTAGGATTTGTCACTCTGAGTATCGGAGAGGTATCTCTGGGCCTTCTCGGCAATGCACATCACTACAAGCCTTGGAAGCAATGTGACTAATGAGTTAGTTGTGGGATGATGCATTGCGGAACAAGTAAAGAGACTTGCCGGTAACTAGATTGAACTAGGCATGATGATACCGACGATCGAATCTCGGGCAAGTAACATACCGATGACAAAGGGAACAACGTATGTTGTTATGCGGTTTGACCGATATAGATCTTCATAGAATATGTAGGAGCCAATATGAGCATCCAGGCGCTATTGGTTATTGACCGGAGATGTGTCTCGATCATGTCTACATAGTTCTCGAACCCGTAGGGTCCGCACGCTTAACGTTCGATGACGATTTGTATTATGAGTTATGCGATTTGATAACTGCAGTTTGTTCGGAGTCCCGGATGAGATCACGGACATGACGAGGAGTCTCTAAATGGTTAAGACATAAAGAATGATATATTGGACGATGTTATTCGGACACCGGATGAGTCCCGAGAGGTACCAGGTAATTATCGGAGTGCCGGAAGGGTTACCGGAACCCCCCGGGGAAGTAATGGGCAACATGGTGATGCCCACAAGTATAGGGGATCTATCGTAGTCCTTTCGATAAGTAAGAGTGTCGAACCCAACGAGGAGCACAAGGAAATGATAAGTTGTTTTCAGTAAGGTATTCTCTGCAAGCACTGAAATTATCGGTAACAAATAGTTTTGTGATAAGGTAATTTGTAACGGGTAACGAGTAATGAAAGTTAATAAGGTGCAGCAAGATGGCCCAATCCCTTTTGTAGCAAAGGACAAGCTTGGACAAACTCTTATATAGAGAAAAGCGCTCCCGAGGACACATGGGAATTATCGTCAAGCTAGTTTTCATCACGCTCATATGATTCGCGTTCGTTACTTTGATAATTTGGTATGTGGGTGGACCGGTGCTTGGGTACTGCACTTTCTTGGACAAGCATCACACTTATGATTAACCCCTATTGCAAGCATCCGCAACTACAAAAGAAGTATTAAGATAAACCTAACCATAGCATGAAACATATGGATCCAAATCAGCCTCTTACGAAGCAACTCATAAACTAGTGTTTAAGCTTCCGTCACTCTAGCAACCCATCATCTACTTATTACTTCCCAATGCCTTCCTCTAGGCCCAATCAATGGTGAAGTGTCATGTAGTCGACGTTCACATAACACCACTAGAGGAAAGACAATATACATCTCATCAAAATATTGAACGAATACCAAATTCACATGACTACTTATAGCAAGACTTCTCCCATGTCCTCAGGAACAAACGTAACTACTCACAAATCATATCCATGTTCATAATCAAAGGAGTATTAATATGCATAAAGGATCTGGACATACGATCTTCCACCAAATAAACCAACTAGCATCAACTACAAGGAGTAATCAACACTACTAGCAACCCACAGGTACCAATCTGAGGTTTTGGGACAAAGATTGGATACAAGAGATGAACTAGGTTTTGAGATGAGATGGTGCTGGTGAAGATGTTGATGGAGATTGACCCCCTCCCGATGGGAGGATCGTTGGTGATAACGATGGTGATGATTTCCCCCTCCCGGAGGGATGTTTCCCCAGCAGAACAGCTCCGCCGGAGCCCTAGATTGGTTCCGCCAAGGTTCCGCCTCGTGGCGGCGGTGTTTCGTCCCGAAAGCTTGCTTCTGATTTTTTCTAGGGTAAAAGACTTCATATAGCAGAAGATGGGCACCGGAGGCCTGCCAGGGGGCCCACGAGGCAGGGGCGCGCCTAGGGGGGAGGGCGCGCCCCCACCCTCGTGGTCAGGGTGTGGGCCCCCTTTGGTTGATTCTTTCTCCAATATTTTTTATATATTCCAAAACATGCCTCTGTGTTTTTAATATATTCCAAAACTGACTTTCGTGGAGTTTCAGGACTTTTGGAGTTGTGCAGAATAGGTCTCTAATATTTGCTCCTTTTCCAGCCCAGAATTCCAGGTGCCGCCATTCTCCCTCTTCATGTAAACCTTGTAAATAAGAGAGAAAAGGCATAAGTATTGTGACATAACGTGTAATAACAACCCATAATGCAATAAATATCGATATAAAAGCATTATGCAAAATGGACGTATCAACTCCCCCAAGCTTAGACCTCCCTTGTCCTCAAGCGGACGCCGATAACGAAAAATATGTCCACATGTTTAGAGATAGAGGTGTCAATAAAATAAAATACGGACATGAGGGCATCATGATCATTCTTATAACAACAACATATATAGATATTGTCATATGATTTCTTATGCTCAAGTAATAATCTATTCACGATGTAAAGTATGAATCAGAAACTTCTTTGAGAACCAACAAACTATAATCTCAGTCATTGAAGCAATTGCAATTTATCATAACATCGGAAAGAGTCAATATAAGAGCTTTTTAGCAAGTCCACATACTCAACTATCATTTAGTCTTTCATAATTGCTAACACTCACGCAATACTTATGGTTATGGAGTTTTAACCGGACACAGAGAAAGATAGGGGCTTATAGTGTTGCCTCCCAACCTTCTACCTCAAGGGTAATGTCAACAATAATAATTCATGCTAACTTACATCCAATTGGATATATATGTCAGGATCTTTCCAACACAAGGTGCTTGCCAAAGGATAAAATGTAAAAAGGAAAGGTGAAGATCACCATGACTCTTGTATAGGGTATAAGAAAAAAATTAAAAGATAGGCCCTTCACAGAGGGAAGCAGAGGTTGTCATGTGCTTTTATGGTCGGATGCACGAAATCTTAATGCAAAAGAACGTCACTTTATATTGCCAGTTGTGATATGGACCTTTATTATGCAGTCCGTCGCTTTTATTTTTTCCACTTCACAAGATCGTATAAAGCTTATTTTCTCCACACTAATAAATCATACATATTTAGAGAGCAATTTTTATCGCATGCAACAATGACAACTTACTTGAAGGATCTTACTCAATCCATAGGTAGGTATGGTGGACTCTCATGGCAAAACTGGGTTTAAGGATATTCGGAAGCACAAGTAGTATCTCTACTTGGTGCAAAGAATTTGGCTAGAATGAGGGAGAAAGGCAAGCTCAACATGTTGGATGATCCATGACAATATACTTTGATATAATAAAACATAACCCATTACATTGTCTTCCTTGTCCAACATCAACCCTTTAGCATGTCATATTTTAATGAGTGCTCACAATCATAAAAGATGTCCAAGATAGTATATTTATATGTGAAAACCTCTCTTTCTTTATTACTTCGTATTAATTGCAACGATGACCAAAACTATGTTTGTCAACTCTCAACAACTTTTATTCATCATACTCTTTATATGTGAAGTCATTACTCTCCATAAGATCAATATGATCTCTTTACTTCTTTTTATTCTTTCCTTTTCTTTTATTCCCTCATGGTCATAGCAAGATAATCAAGCCCTTGACTCAACACTAATCTTTATTATATATAGCTCACGGAACGATTACATAGAAGGATCATAAGGCAAAACTCAAAACTAAATCATACTAAAACTTTTATTCTACTAGATCAAGATATTACCAAAAGGATCGAACTAAGAAAAATGGCAAAGATAGGAGTGTGATGGTGATACGATACCGGGGCACCTCCCCCAAGCTTGGCAGTTGCCAGGGGGAGTGCCCATACCCATGTGATTATATCTCTTTCCTCAGGGGTGGTGATGATGGAGTTGTTGATGATGTAGGCTTATCGTCCATGTTCCAAGGCATAGGCTCACCATCATAGAAGGATGATCGAGTCTCCGGGATCCTCAAATCTGCAGCCAAACTCATCCTCTTGAATCTATATCCATACTCACAGTTTTGATTCTGCAGGTCATAGATCTGGGCTTGGAGGTGCTCGATTTTCTCGTGAAGCTTGAAGATGGCTTCCCCAATGTTCTTGGCATCCAGCTTGTGGTTGTTGGTGAACTCTGCGATCATCATGTGGTTGGTGTCGAGTCCGCGTTCCACCATCCCTTGGTACTTGAAAACTTGCTGCTCCATTGCTTCGAGTCTTGTCTCCACACTTCCGGTCCTCCTTGGTCCCTCAACATCGCTGATGTGCAGCAACCCCTCACACATCTCAATGGTTTGAGGATGTTGCAGCACTTCCGCGAGGTAGGGATTGATGACCTTCTCAAAGAACTTGTCCTTGGGGGAACTTGCAGACGTCATGGTGATCTAGATCTGTCAGAAAAACAGCTTGAAACAAAAACAATGGATATTTGCGTGGTACGGTGGTCAAAACCTTCGGGAGATTATATAATGAATTTTTACAGGCCAAAAGAAGTATCATGCAAGAAAACGGAGTCCGGAGGGCACACGAGGTGCCCACGAGGCAGGGGGGCGCGCCGAGGGGGGTAGGGCGCGCCCTCCACCCTCGTGGATGCCTCGTGTCCTTCCCAGACTAGTTTTTATTTTCCTATTTTCTTAAATATTCCAAAACGGAGAAAAAATGCCATTAGAACTATTTTGGAGTCGGTTTACTTACCGTACCACATACCTATTCCTCTTCGGAGTCTGAAGCATTCTGGAAAGTGTCCCTTATGTGTTCCTCCGGGGTTACGGTTTCAATAACATTGGTTTCAACATTTATAAGATTACCTGAGATATAATGTTTGATTCTTTGACCGTTCACCACCTTCGGATTTGTGCCTTCGAAGTTGATAATTTTTATGGCACCGGAACGATAGACCTCCTTGATAACGTTAGGACCTTCCCATTTAGAGAGAAGCTTTCCTGTAAAAAAACTTAAACGAGACTAGAATAGCAACACATAGTCACCTACATTAAACTCACGCTTTTGTATCCTTTTGTCATGCCATCTTTTGAATTTTTCTTTAAACAGTTTGGCATTCTCATAGGCCTGGGTTCTCCATTCATCGAGTGAGCTTATGTCAAATAACCTCTTCTCACCGGCAAGTTTGAAATCATAATTGAGCTCTTTAATAGCCCAATATGCCTTATGTTCCAGTTCGAGAGGTAAGTGACATGCTTTTCCATAAACCATTTTATACGGGGACATACCCATAGGATTTTTATATGCAGTTCTATCGGCCCATAATGCATCATCAAGTTTCTTGGACCAATTCTTTCTGGATCTATTAACAGTCTTTTGCAAAATTTATTTGAGCTCTCTATTACTCAATTCTACTTGACCACTGGACTGTGGGTGATATGGAGATGCAATTCTATGATTAACATCATACTTAGCAAGCATTTTACGAAAAGCACCATGAATAAAATGTGAACCACCATCAGTCATTAAATATCTAGGGACTCCAAACCTCGGAAAAATAACTTCTTTAAGCATCTTATAATAGAGGTGTTATGATCAGCACTACTAGTTGGGATAGCTTCTACCCACTTAGTAACGTAATCAACAGCAACTAAAATATGTGTATACCCGTTAGAGGAAGGAAACGGTCCCATATAATCAAAGCCCCAAACATCAAATGGTTCAATAACAAGTGAATAATTCATAGGAATTTCTTAACGTCTACTAATATTACCAATTCTTTGACATTCATCACAAGACAAGACAAACTTACGGGCATCTTTGAAGAGAGTAGGCCAATAAAAACCAGATTGCAATACCTTATGCGCAGTTCTATCTCCAGCATGGTGTCCTCCATAGGCCTCGGAGTGACACTTGCGTAAGATCTGTTCCTGTTCATGCTCAGGTATACAACGTCTAATAAGACCATCCACTGCTTCTTTATAAAGGTGTGGGTCATCCCATAAGAAATTTCTTAAATCATAGAAAAACTTTTTCTTTTGCTGGTATGTGAAACTAGGTGGTATAAATTTAGCAACAATGTAATTAGCATAATCAGCATACCATGGAGCAGTACGAGAAGCATTTATGACAGCTAATTGTTCATCAGGAAAGCTATCATCAATAGGTAGTGGGTCATCAAGAACATTCTCTAACCTAGACAAGTTGTCTGCAACGAGGTTCTCAGCTCCCTTTCTATCAATAATATGCAAATCAAATTCTTGTAGCAGGAGAACCCATCTAATAAGTCTAGGTTTAGTATCTTTCTTTTCCATAAGATATTTAATAGCAGCTTGATCAGTGTGAACAGTTACTTTAGAATCAACAATATAAGGTCTAAACTTATCACAAGCAAATACAACTGCTAAAAATTCTTTTTCAGTAGTAGCATAATTTCTTTGGGCACTATCTAGAGTTTTACTAGCATATTGGATAACATTTAATTTCTTATCAACTCTTTGTCCTAGAACAACACCTACGGCATAATCACTAGCATCACACATAATTTCAAAGGGTAAATTCCAATCAGGTGGCTGAACAATAGGTGCAGAAATCAAGGCTTTCTTAAGTATTTCAAATGCTTCTACACAATCATCATCAAAGATAAAAGGAACATCTTTTTGTAAGATATTAGTCAGAGGCCTAGAGATTTTTGAGAAGTCCTTTATGAACCTCCTATAAAAACCGGCATGAGCAAGGAAACTTCTTATACCTTTGATGTCCTTGGGACACGACATCTTTTCAATAGCATCAACTTTAGCTTTATCATCTTCAATACCTCTTTCAGAAATTTTATGCCCCAAGACAATACCTTCGTTAACCATAAAGTGGCACTTCTCCCAATTCAAGACAAGATTAGTTTCTTCACATCTCTGCAAAACTCAATCAAGGTTGCTTAAGCAATCATCAAAAGAAGTTCCATATACGGAAAAATCATCCATGAAAACCTCAACAATCTTTTCACAAAAATCAGAGAATATAGCCATCATGCATCTTTGAAAGGTACCAGGTGCATTACATAAACCAAAAGGCATACGTCTATAAGCAAAGGTATCGAAAGGACAAGTAAAGGTGGTCTTTTCTTGATCCTCTTTTGACATAGGTATTTGAGAGAAACCGGAATAACCATCTAGAAAGCAAAAATGTGTATGTTTGGATAATTTTCTAGCATTTGATCAATAAAAGGTAAAGGGTAATGATCCTTTTTAGTAGCTTTATTTATTTTGCGGAAATAAATTACCATTCTATAACCTGTAATAATTCTTTGTGGGATCAATTCATCTTTATCATTAGGAACAAGGGTAATACCTCCCTTCTTAGGGACACAATGGACAGGACTTACCCACCGGCTATCAGCAACGGGATAAATTATACCTGCCTCCAGAAGCTTTAGTATTTCTTTTCTTACCACTTCTTTCATGTTAGGATTTAAACGCCGTTGGTGATCAACAACCGGTTTAGCGTCTTTCTCCAATTTTCTTTTGTGCTGGCATAAAGTGGGACTAATGCCCTTAAGATCATCAAGAGTATATCCAATAGCAGCACGGTGCTTCTTCAGAGTTTTCAATAATTTCTTTTCTTCATGCTCTGAAAGGTTGGCACTAATAATAACAGGATATATCTTCTTCTCATCAAGATATGCATCTTTAAGAGTATCAGGTAATGGTTTAAGCTCAAACACGTGATTATTGATTCGACACAAGGGGAGCCAAAGAATATTCTCAAGTATTAGCAGCTGAGTTGTCAATTCAACCACACCTGGATAACTTAATATCTGCAACAAAGTGTTTAGTAGCAAAGTAGTATGGAAGTAACGGTAACGGTGGCAAAAGTAACAGTAGCAGTTTTGCAGTAATTATAAGAGTGGCAACGGAAAAGTAACTATGCAAAGAGCAATATGTGAAAAGCTCGTAGGCATTGGATCAGTGATGGATAATTATGCCGGATGCGATTCCTCATGCAATAGTTATGACATAGGGTGACATAGAACTAGCTCCAGTTCATCAATGTAATGTAGGCATGTCTACCGAATATAGTCATACGTGCTTATGGAAAAGAACTTGCATGACATGTTTTGTCCTACCCTCCCGTGGCAGCGGGGTCCTATTGGAAACTAAGGGATATTAAGGCCTCCATTTAACAGAGTACCGGTCCAAAGCATTAACACTTAGTGAATACATGAACTCCTCAAACTACGGTCATCACCGTAAGTATCCCGATTATTGTCACTTCGGGGTTAATGGATCATAACACATAATAGGTGACTATAGACTTGCAAGATAGGATCAAGAACTCACATATATTCATGAAAACATAATAGGTTCAGATCTGAAATCATGGCACTCGGGCCCTAGTGAGAAGCATTAAGCATAGCGAAGTCATAGCAACATCAATCTCAGAACATAGTGGATACTAGGGATCAAACCCTAACAAAACTAACTCGATTACATGGTAAATCTCATCCAACCCATCACCGTCCAGCAAGCCTACGATGGAATTACTCATGCATGGCGGTGACGGTGAGCATCATGAAATTGGTGATGGAGGAAGGTTGATGATGACGATGGCGATGGATTCCCCTCTCCGGAGCCTAGAGCGGACTCCAGATCAGCCCTCTCGAGAGAGATTAGGGCTTGGCGGCGGCTCCGTATCGTAAAACGCGATGGATCCTTCTCTCTGATTTTTTTCTCCCCGAACGTGAATATATAGAGTTGGAGTTGAGGTCGGTGGAGCCCCAGGGGCCCACGAGGCAGGGGGTAGGCGCGCCCCCACCCTCGTGGATAGGGTGTGGCCACCCTGGCCATGATTCTTTCGCCAGTATTTTTTATATATTCCAGAAATATTCTCCGTGAAGTTTCAGGTCATTCCGAGAACTTTTATTTCTGCACAAAAATAACACCATGGCAATTCTGTTGAAAACAGTGTCAGTCCGGGTTAGTTTCATTCAAATCATGCAAGTTAGATTCCAAAACAAGGGCAAAAGTGTTTGGAAAAGTAGATACGATGGAGACGTATCAACTCCCCCAAGCTTAAACCTTTGCTTGTCCTCAAGCAATTCAGTTGACAGACTGAAAGTGATAAAGAAAAACTTTTACAAACTCTGTTTGCTCTTGTTGTTGTAAATATGTAAAGCCAACGTTTGATTTTTCAGCAAAGATTATGAACTACCATATTCACAATAAAATTTATGTCTCATATTTACTCATATCAATGGCATAATCAACTAGCGAGCAATAATAAAAAATCTTGGATGACAACACTTTCTCAAAACAGTCATAATATGATATAATAAGATGGTATCTCGCTAGCCCTTTCTGAGACCGCAAAACATAAATGCAGAGCACCTCTGAAGATCAAGGACTAACTAAACATTGTAATTCATGGTAAAAGAGATCCAGTCATACTCAATATAAACTAATAGTAATGCATGCAAATGACAGCGGTGCTCTCCAACTGGTGCTTTTTAATATGAGGGTGATGACTCAACATAAAAGTAAATAGATAGGCCCTTCGCAGAGGGAAGTAGGGATTTGTAGAGGTGCCAGAGCTTGATTTTGAAATAGAGATAAATAATATTTTGAGCGGCATACTTTCATTGTCAACATAACAACCGAGAGATCTCGATATCTTCCATGCTACACACATTACAGGCGGTTCCCAAGCAGAATGGTAAAGTTTATACTCCCCACCACCAACAAGCATCAATCCATGGCTGGCCCGAAACAACAGGTGCCTCCAACTAACAACAGTCCTGGGGGAGTTTTGTTTGCAATTATTTTGATTTGATTTGAGCATGGGACTGGGCATCCCGGTGACCAGCCATTTTCTCGTGAGTGAGGAGCGGAGTCCACTCCTCTTGAGAATAACCCGCCTAGCATGGAAGATACAGACAACCCTAGTTGATACATGAGCTATTCGAGCATACAAAACAGAATTTCATTTGAAGGTTTAGAGTTTGGCACATACAAATTTACTTGGAACGGCAGGTAGATACCGCATATAGGAAGGTATGGTGTACTCATATGGAATAACTTTGGGGTTTATGGAAGTGGATGCACAAGCAGTATTCCCGCTTAGTACAAGTGAAGGCTAGAAAAAGACTGGGAAGCGACCAACTAGAGAGCGACAACAGTCGTGAACATGCATTAAAATTATTGAGTGCAAGCATGAGTAGGATATAATCCACAATAAACATAAATATCGTGGAGGCTATGTTGATTTTGTTTCAACTACATGCGTGAACATGTGCCAAGTCAAGCCACTCGAATCGTTCAAAGGAGGATACCACCTTATCATACCACATCACAACCATTTTAATAGCATGTTGGCACGCAAGGTAAACCATTATAAACTCCTAGCTACTTAAGCATGGCATAGGCAACTATAATATCTAATTGTCATTGCAAACATCTTTCATTCATAATAGGCTGAATCAGGAACAATGAACTAATCATATTTACAAAAACAAGAGAGGTCGAGTTCATACCAGCTTCTCTCATCTCAATCAGTCCATCATATATCGTCAGTATTGCTTTTCACTTGCATGACCGAACGGTGTGTATAATAGTAATAGTGCACGTGCATTGGACTAAGCTGGAATCTGCGAGCATTTAATACAAAGGAGAAGACAAGATAATATGGGCTCTTGGTTAAATCAACAATAATGCATATAAGAGCCACTTCAACATTTTAATCATGGTCTTCTCCTCTCGACCCCCAAAGAAAAGAAATAAAATAAAACTATTTACACGGGAAAGCTCCCAACAAGCAAAAGAAGAACGAGAAATCTTTTTGGGTTTTCTTTTAATTACTACTACTACTACAGGCATTAAAAGTAAACTAGCTAAAAGCTACAACTAATTTTTTTGGTTTTTTTAAGGTTATTCAAGCACACAAGAAGAGAGCGAGAAAAAGAAAATATACTAGCATGGAAAGTACAATGAAAAAGTATGAGCACCGACAACTTGAATGAGTGTGTGAACATGAATGTAATGTCGGTGAGAAATACGTACTCCCACAAGCTTAGGCTTTTGGCCTAAGTTGGTCTATGCCCATGGATCAAAGTTGTAGCTGGGGTCGTACTAAGATGCAGCAGCTATTGCCTCATGAGCTGCACCTTGGAGGCGAGCTATCTCCGTCCTCCTCTCATACTCGTTCACCTCCTCCCTGGTTATAATGTATCTCCTTTTTGCCTGAAAGTCAAAGAAACCAGGAGCAGGGAGAGCAACATGGAAAATGCGACGCTTGTCAAAGATTAGTCGGTATTGGAGGAGCTGTTCGTTCCTCTGAACAAACTGATGACGAACCATAGTATTATAATCTAAATAAGCAAGAGGCAGTTCCATATCATTTTCATGTATGGGTATTGCAAGATAATTAGCTACACGGGTTGCATAAATTCCACCGAACAAATCTCCACTAATACTATTATTATGCAACCTACGTGCAACGATGGCCCCCAAGTTATATTGTTTATCTCCTAACACAGCACTCTTGAGAACACTAAGATCTGGAACACACATGTGACATGCCTCATCCTTACCGTTTATGCATCTACCTATAAAGAGAGCAAAATAGTGTATAGCAGGAAAATGAATGCTCCCTATGGTAGCTTGTGTTATTTCTCTAGATTCCCCCATAGTGATACTAGCAAGAAAATCTTTAAACTCAGATTTGCGAGGTTCACTAGCACTACCCCATTGCGGGAGTTTACAAGCAGTATTAAAATCTTCTAAGTCCATGGTATAAGATTTATTATAAAGATCAAATAGGACAGTGTGAGAATTGCGTGAAGATGTAAACTTAAACCTTCTCACAAAGGAATCAGTTAGGTGATAATACTGAGGGCGCTTATCTAGCATGAAGCCCTCGAGTTCAGCATTACGCACATATGCATCAAATTCCTCTTTAATTCCTGCTTGGACCATGAAATCTTCTGACGGCCATTCACAAGGCCGCACTTGAGCTTCTCTTGGTAGTTCATGGTCCGACTCACGTATTGCGGGCCTGGGTCCTTACTTCCTTGAAGAACCACCTTGGTACATTTTCCTAAACATATTTCTTCCTCTGAAAATTTTCTGAAATTTTCTGAAATTTTTAGTAACTCAAAATAAAATTGAACCAAACTCAACAAAATTGATAGCAACTACTCCCACAAGTGCCTAGAGACTATATGATGCATTAGAACTACTTGGGACCATATAAATTTGACATGCAAGCTCAAGAACAGGGTCACCTAAGCGGCAAAAATTTGCAATGAATAAAGCACTAGAACAAAAACTAATTGGACCATTGGAGGAGTCACATACCGAAGAACAATCCCCCAAAGCAGTTTTGTGAATGGAGCTTTGAGCAAGGAGATCGAAAATGGCAGCAAGATGAGCTAGAACACGGGTTTGAGCTGGTTGGTGATTTTTTCTGGAGGAAAAAGGAGTGTGTGGGTGCTGGAATAAGTGGAGGGGGGCCACCAGGGGCCCACGAGGCAGGGGGCGCGCCCCAGGGGTGTTCTCAGTGCCAATAATTCTTAAATATGTTTTTTTATGCTTTCCACCCAATGAAAAATATACTACTCCAAGGTTTAGCAACTCCGAGAATGGCGTCAGCATGGGTAGCTATGCGCACGACATATATACCATCCGATTTATGCACGATGTTTAAGAGTTGACCGCCACTGAGTTGAGTTTTTGTGCAAGGATCGTGTGTGGAGCAATTTCAGAGTACTGAAGACTGCGTTGAAGCTCCTAATGCTATTTAATTATGCTTATTTTCATCACTTGTTTTCTTTAAGAACTTTGAGGGTTTTTAAACATGCTTCATCTTATCCCCTCTTTTCACATGGGAGATAAGAAGGCAAGAGTTAACCAAAGCCACTATTTAATGCAATCAACAACTCAGATCTATTTTATACTCTTACTTCTACAAAAAAACATATTTCAATTTCGGCACATTTGGAGAACTTCTATTTTCGAGGTATTTTTATTGCAAGGATAATTTAGAAAACAGACAGAAAATACTATTTTTTCTTTATTTAATCTAAATAACAGAAGGTAAAAGGAGGGTACAGAAGGTTGTGCTTTCTAACTTCATCCATCTCATGCTCATCAAAAGGAACCCACTAACAAGGTTGACCAAGTCTTGTTAACAAACTCATTCCGTCTTGCATGAAACCGAAGAATTTTTGAATAGCACTAGGTTACCTCAACGGGGTTATGCACATCCCCAACAATAAGAATATCATATTTCTTCTTGACAGTAGGAAGAGAAAATTCAAAACCTCCAATAGTAACTGTTGGAATTTTTCGAATAGAATTGATATTGTGGACTTGAGGTTGTTTCCTCGGAAAGTGTACCGTATGCTCATTACCATTAACATGAAAAGTGACATTGCCTTTGTTGCAATCAATAACAGCCCCTGCAGTATTCAAAAAGGGTCTACCAAGAATAATAGACATACTATCGTCCTCGGGAATATCAAGAATAACAAAGTCCGTTAAAATAGTAACGTTTGCAACCACAACAGGCACATCCTCACAAACACCAACAGGTACGGCAGTTGATTTATCGGCTATTTGCAAAGATATTTCAGTAGGTGTCAACTTATTCAAATCAAGTCTACGATATAAAGAGAGAGGCATAACACTAACAGCGGCTCCAAGATCACATAAAGCAGTTCTAACATAGTTTCTTTTAATGGAGCATGGTATAGTTGGTACTCCTGGGTCTCCAAGTTTCTTTGGTATTCCACCCTTAAAAGTATAATTAGCAAGCATGGTTGAAATTTCAGCTTCCGGTATCTTTCTCTTATTTGCAACAATTTCCTTCATGTATTTAGCATAAGGATTCATTTTAAGCATATCAGTCAAACGCATACGCAAGAAGATAGGTCTAATCATTTCAGCAAAGTGCTCAAAATCCTCATCATCCTTCTTCTTGGATTGTTTGGGAGGAAAAGGCATGGGTTTCTGAACCCATGGTTCTCTTTCTTTACCGTGCTTCATAGCAACGAAGTCTCTCTTATCATAATGTCGATTCTTTGATTGTGGGTTATCAAGATCAACAGCAGGTTCAATTTCTACATCATTGTTATTGCTAGGTTGAGCATCAACATGAACATCATCATTAATATTATCACTAGGTTCACGTTCATCACCTGATTGTGTTTCAGCATCAGAAATAGAAATATCATTGGGATTCTCAGGTGTGTCAACAACAGGTTCACTAGAAGCATGCAAAGTCCTATCGTTTTTCTTTTTCTTCTTCTTAAAAGGACTAGGTGTATCAACATTAGTTCTTTGAGAATCTTGATCAATTCTCTTAGGGTGGCCCTCGGGATACAAAGGTTCCTGAGTCATTTTACCCCTGTAGTCACAACTCTAATAGCATTATCATTCTTCTTATTATTTAATTCATTGAGAAAATCATTTTGAGCCTTAAGCACTTGTTCTACTTGAGTGGTAACCATAGAAGCATGTTTACTAATGAGTTTACGTTCACCTTTAACTCTAGACATATAATCACTCAAGTGTTCAATCATATAAGCATCGCGTTTCAATTGTCTACCAACATAGGCATTGAAGTTTTCTTGTTTAACAATAAAATTATCAAACTCATCTAAGCATTGGCTAGCAGACTTATAATGAGGAATAACACCTTCATCAAATCTATAGAGAGAATTTACCTTTACTACCTGTGTGTCGTGGTATTCTCACGGGGGGGGGGGGTGTGAGGCGACAGATGCCACAAGGGCTTTGTGTGAGGGTAAGACTGCTGCTGATAGGACCGGGAGCGGGTATGCGAGTAGCACGCGCTAGTTTACCCAGGTTCGGGGCTCTCCGGAGAGATAATACCCCTACTCCTGCATGTCTGAGTATCTGTAGTATATCTGGTACAGAGTTGCTCCTGGAGCTGTATCTGAGGTCAGTGCCATAGGCATCTGGCATCTGGCCTCGTATATGCCTCGTATGTGGCATGCTAGTGGCCGGCCATGCTCATGGCCGTGAGCATGTGGGTGCTCATGCGTGAGTGTGTGTGAGAGTGAGTCCATCCCCATTGGATGGATGGATGTGTGCCCATATATATAGGCATGGCTAGCTTAGGAAGTAAGCTAAGTGGTGGCATGGGCAAGGCATGGTGGGGTGTCTTGCTTGTCCCCTGGGTCACTTCATAAATAGTGCCAGGGGACAAGTGACACTATACATGATGGCTGGGGTGACACGTGAATAGTGCTCGGGTACGACCGTCTCGTCGGTGTCTTGTCGGTGTCGAGTCGGGCTAAAGCCGGCAGCCGGCTAGTTGGTGCAGTCGACAGCCAGCAACCGGCCAGGCAGAGCAGTCGGACGGGGAGCCGGCAGGAGCAGCCGGGCAGTCGGACTGAGGGGCTTTGCTAGCCCCGATGTCTTGAAATATTGTCTTGCCGTCTTCGGGATACCCGTGGCCAATTACTCCGACACTGTGTTGGGTTATCAAGACCATGTATTTCTTCAGTAGGTGGTAAATTCTTAACATCTTCAGCTTTAATACCCATTTCTTTCATAGATTTCTTTGCCTCTTGCATATCTTCAGGACTGAGAAATAGAATACCCCTTTTCTTCGGAGTTGGCTTAGGAGTTGGTTCAGAAAGTGTCCAATTATTTTCATTAGTCAACATATTATTCAATAGCAATTCAGCTTAATCAACAGTTCTTTCCCTGAAAACACAACCAACACAACTATCCAGGTGTTCTCTGGAAGCATCGGTTAGTCCATTATAAAAGATATCAAGTATTTCATTTTTCTTGAGAGGATGATCAGGCAAAGCATTAAGTAATTGGAGAAGCCTCCCCCAAGCTTGTGGGAGACTCTCTTCTTCAATTTGCACAAAATTATATATTTCCCTTAAGGTAGCTTGTTTCTTGTGAGCGGGGAAATTTTAGCAGAGAAGTAATAAATCATATCCTGGGGACTATGCACACAACCAAGATCAAGAGAATTAAACCATGTTTTAGCATCACCCTTTAATGAGAACGGAAATAATTTAAGGATATAGTAGTAACGAGTTTTCTCATCATTAGTGAATATGGTAGCTATATCATTTAATTTAGTAAGATGTGCCACAACAGTTTAAGATTCATAGCCATAAAAAGGATCAGATTCAACCAAAGTAATTATCTCAGGATAAACAAAGAAATCATAATCCTTATCAGTAACACAGATAGGTGAAGTAGCAAAAGCAGGGTCATATTTCATTCTAGCATTCAAAGATTTTTCTTTCAGCTTAGCTAATAATTTCTTAAGATCATATCTATCATTGCAAGCAAGATAGTCTTTAGCAGTTTCTTCATCCATAACATAACCCTCAGGTACATCAGGCAATTCATATCTAGGGGGAGAATCTTCATCATCACTTTCATCAATATTATCAGTTTCAATAATTTCATTCTCTCTAGCCCTAGCAAGTTGTTCATCAAGAAATTCACCTAGTGGCACAGTAGTATCAAGCATAGAAGTAGTTTCATCATAAGTATCATGCAAAGCAGAAGTGGCATCATCAATAACATGCGATATATCAGAATTAATAGCAGAAGCAGGTTTAGGTGTCGCAAGTTTACTCAAAACTGAAGGTGAATCAAGTGCAGAGCTAGATGGCAGTTCCTTACCTCCCCTTGTAGTTGAGGGATAAATTTTGGTTTTCTCGTCTTTCAAGTTCCTCATAGTGATCAGCAGATATAAATCCCAAGTGACTCAAAGAATAGCGCTATGATCCCCGGCAACGGCGCCAGGAAAGAGTCTTGATGACCCACAAGTATAGGGGATCTATCTTAGTCCTTTTGATAAGTAAGAGTGTCGAACCCAACGAGGAGCAGAAGGAAATGACAAGCGGTTTTCAGTAAGGTATTCTCTGCAAGCACTGAAATTATCGGTAATAGATAGTTTTGTGATAAGGTAATTTGTAATGGGTAACGAGTAATGAAAGTAAATAAGGTGCAGCAAGGTGGCCCAATCCCTTTTGCAGCAAAGGACAAGCCTGGACAAACTCTTATATAGAGAAAAGCACTCCCGAGGACACATGGGAATTATCGTCAAGCTAGTTTTCATCACGCTCATATGATTCGCCTTCGTTAGTTTGATAATTTGGTATGTGGGTGGACCGGTGCTTGGGTACTGCCCTTTCTTGGACAAACATATGGGTCCAAATCAGCCCTTACGACGCAACTCATAAACTAGGGCTTAAGCTTTTGTCACTCTAGCAACCCATCATCTACTTATTACTTCCCAATGCCTACCTCTAGGCCCAATCAATGGTGAAGTGTCATGTAGTCGACGTTCACATAACACCACTAGAGGAAAGACAACATACATCTCATCAAAATATTGAACGAATACCAAATTCACATGACTACTTATAGCAAGACTTCTGCCATGTCCTCAGGAACAAACGTAACTACTCACAAATCATATTCATGTTCATAATCAGAGGAGTATTAATATGCATAAAGGATCTGAACATATGATCTTCCACCAAATAAACCAACTAGCATCAACTACAAGGAGTAATCAACACTACTAGCAACCCACATGTACCAATCTGAGGTTTTGGGACAAATAGTGGATACAAGAGATGAACTAGGGCTTGAGATGAGATGGTGCTGGTGAAGATGTTGATGGAGATTGACCCCCTCCCGATGAGAGGATCGTTGGTGATGACAATGGCGATGATTTCCCCCTCCCGGAGGGATGTTTCCCTGGCAGAACAGCTCCGCCGGAGCCCTAGATTGGTTTCGCCATGGTTCCGCCTCGTGGCGGCGGTGTTTCGTCCTGAAAGCTTGCTTATGATTTTTTCCAGGGTAAAAGACTTCATATAGCAGAAGATGGGCACCGGAGGCCTGCCAGGGGGCCCACGAGGGAGGGGGCGCGCCCAGGGGGTAGGGCGCGCCCCCACCCTCGTGGCCAGGGTGTGGGCCCCCTCTGGTCGATTCTTTCTCTAGTATTTTTTATATATTCCAAAACGTGCCTCCGTGAAGTTTCAGGACTTTTGGAGTTGTGCAGAATAGGTCTCTAATATTTTCTCCTTTTCCAACCCAGAATTCCAGCTGCCGGCATTCTCCCTCTTCATGTAAACCTTGTAAAATAAGAGAGAAAAGGCATAAGTACTGTGACATAACGTGTAATAACATCCCATAATGCATTAAATATCGATATAAAAGCATGATGCAAAATGGACGTATCACATGGGCCTTAAGGGAGAGAGAGGACAGGCCACAAGGAGGTGGCACCCCCCCTTGGGAAGTCCGAATAGGACTAGGGGAGGGGGCGCGGACCCCCTTTCCCTCTCCCTCTCCCTCTCCCTTCCTTCTTCCCCTTCCACCAAGTGGAATCCTACTAGGACATGGAGTCCTAGTAGGACTCCTCTCTCTTAGCGCTCTCTACAGGGGCTGGCTGGCCTCCCCCTTTCCTCCTTTATATATGGGGGCAGGGGCACCCAAAGCACAACAGACAATCTCTTAGGCGTGTGCAGTGCCCCCCTCCACAGTTTTACACCTCGGTCATATCGTCGTAGTTCTTAGGCGAAGCCCTGTGCCAGTAACATCATCATCACCGTCGCCACGCCGTCGTGCTGACGGAACTCTCCCTCATCCTCAACTGGATCAAGAGCTCGAGGGACGTGATCGTGATGAACGTGTGCTGAACACGGAGGTGCCGTACATTCGGTACTTTGATCGGTTGGATCATGAAGACGTTCGACTACATCAACCGCATTACTAAACGCTTCCGCTTTTGGTCTACAAGGGTACATGGACACACTCTCGTGTCTCGTTGCTATGCATCTCCTAGATAGATCTTACGTGATCGTAGGAAAATTTTGAATTACTGCGTTCCCTAACAGTCGCATCCGAGCCAGGTTTATGCGTAGAAGTTATATGCACGAGTAGAACACAAAGTTGTGGGCGATAATAGTCATACTCCTTACCACCAACGTCTTACTTTGATTCGGCGGTATTGTTGGATGAAGCGGCCCGGACCGACATTACATGACCACGTTCATGAGACTGGTTGTACCGATGTGCTTCGCACACAGGTGGCTAGAGGGTGTCTGTTTCTCCAACTTTAGTTGAATCGAGTTTGACTACGGCCAGTCCTTGTTGAAGGTTAAAAAAACACTTGACAAAAAATCATTGTGGTTTTGATGCGTAGGAAAGAACAGTTCTTGCTAGAAGCCTGTAGCAGCCACGTAAAACTTGCAACAACAAAGTAGAGGCCGTCTAACTTGTTTTTGCAGGGCATGTTGTGATGTGATATGGTCAAGACGTGAAGAAATATAAATCGTTGTATGAGATGTTCATGTTTTGTAAAAGTTATTGGCAACTGGCAGGAGCCTTATGGTTTTTGCTTTATTGTATGAAATGCAATCGCCATGTAATTGCTTTACTTTATCACTAAGTGGTAGCGATAGTCGTGGAAGCAATAGTTGGCGAGACGACAACGACGCTACGATGGAGATCAAGGTGTCAAGCCGGTGACGATGGAGATCATGACGGTGCTTTGGAGATGGAGATCAAAGGCACAAGATGATGATGGCCATATCATGCCACATATTTTGATTGCATGTGATGTTTATCCTTTATGAATCTTATTTTGCTTAGTACAGTGGTAGCATTAAAAGATGATCCCTCACTAAATTTCAAGGTATAAGTGTTCTCCCTGAGTATGCAGCGTTGCGCCAGTTCGTCGTGCCGAGACACCACGTGATGATCGGGTGTGATAAGCTCTACGTTCACATACAACGGGTGCAAGCCAGTTTTGCACGTGCAGAATACTCGGGTTAAACTTGATGAGCCTAGCATATGCAGATATGGCCTCGGAACACTGAGACCAAAAGGTCGAACGTGAATCATACAGTAGATATGATCAACATAGTGATGTTCACCATTGAAAACTACCCCATCTCACGTGATGATCGCACATGGTTTAGTTGATATGGATCACGTGATCATTTAGATGACTAGAGGGATGTCTATCTAAGTGGGAGTTCTTAAGTAATATGATTAAATTGAACTTTAATTTATCATGAACTTACTCATGATAGTTTTTGCATATCTATGTTGTAGATCAACAGCTCGCGTACAGCTCCCCTGTTTTATTTTTCGATATGTTCCTAGAGAGAAATAAGTTGAAAAATGGTAGTAGCAATGATGCGGACTGGGTCCGTGATCTGAGGATTATCCTCATTGCTGCACAAAAGAATTATGTCCTTGATGCACCGCTAGGTGACGGACCTATTTCAGGAGCAGATATAGACATTATGAATGTTTGGCAATATCGGTATGATGACTACTTGATAGTTTAGTGCGCCATGCTTTACGGGTTAGAACCGGGACTTCAAAAACATTTTGAACGCCATGGAGCATATAAGATGTTCCAAGAGCTGAAATTGGTATTTCAGACTCATGCCCGTGTGGAGAGGTATGAGACCTCTGACAGTACTTTGCCTACAAGATGGAGGAGAATAGCTCAACCAGTGAGCATGTGCTCAGATTGTCTGGGTACTACAATTGCTTGAATCAAGTGGCGGTTAATCTTCCAGATAAAATAGTCATTGACAAAGTTCTCTAGTCACTATCACCAACTTACTAGAACTTCGTGATGAACTATAATATGCAAGGGATGACGAAAACGATTCCCAAGCTCTTCGCGATACTGAAATCGGGGAAGGTAGAAATCAAGAAAAAGCATCAAGTGTTGATGGTTGATAAGACCACTAGTTTCAAGTAAAAGGGCAAGGGAAAGAAAGGGAACTTTAATAAGAATGGCAAGCAAGTTTCCACTCCCGTGAAGAAGCCCAAAGCTAGACCTAAACCTGAAACTGAGTGCTTATACTGCAAAGGGAATGGTCACTAGAAGCGGAACTACCCCAAATACTTGGCCGATAAGAAGGATGGCAAAGTGAACAAAAGTATATTTGATATACATGTTATTGATGAGTGCTTTACTAGTGTTCATAGTAACCCCAGGGTATTTGATACCGGTTCAGTTGCTAAGATTAGTAACTCGAAACAGGAGTTGCAAAATGAACAGAGACTAGTTAAGGGCGAGGTGACGATGTGTGTTGGAAAGGATTCCAAGGTTGATAAGATCACCATCGCACACTCCTTTTACCTTCGGGGTTAGTGTTGAACCTAAAATAAATGTTATTTGGTGTTTGCGTTGAACATGAATATGATTGGATCATGTTTATTGCAATGCGGTTATTCATTTAAGTCAAAGAATAATTGTTGTTCTGTTTACATGAATAAAACCTTCTATGGTCATACACTTAATATAAATGGTTTATTGAATCTCGATCGTAGTGATACACATATTTCATAATATTGATGCCAAAAGATGCAAAGTTGATAATGATAGTGCAACATACTTGTGGCATTGCCGTTTAGGCCATATTGGTGTAAAGTGCATGAAGAAACTGCATGTTGATGGGCTTTTGGAATCACTTGATGCTTGCGAACCATGCCTCATGGGCAAGATGACTAAGACTCCCTTCTCCGGAACAATGGAGTGAGCAACCGACTCATTGGAAATAATACATACTGATGTATGCGGTCCGATGAGTGTTGAGGTTTGCGGTGGGTATCGTTATTTTCTAACATTCACAGATGATTTGAGCAGATATGGGTGTATCTACTTAATGAAACACAAGTCTGAAACATTTGAAAAGTTCAAATAATTTCAGAGTGAAGTAGAGAATCATCGTAACAAGAAAAATAAAGTTTCTACGATCTGATCACGGAGGCGAATATTTTAGTTACGAGTTTGGCCTTCATTTAAGACAATGTGGAATAGTTTCACAACTCACGCCACCTGGAACACCACAGCGTAATGGTGTGTCCGAACATCGTAACCGCACTCTATTAGATATGATGCGATCTATGATGTCTCTTACCGATTTACCACTATCGTTTTGGGGTTATGCATTAGAGATAGCTGCATTCACGTTAAATAGGGTACCATCTAAATCTATTGAGATGATACCGTGGTTTAGCAAGAAACCTAAGCTGTCGTTTCTTAAAGTTTGGGGCTGCGATGCTTATGTGAAAAATCTTCAACTCGTAAGCTCGAACCCAAATCCGAGAAATGTGTCTTCATAGGATACCCAAAGGAAACTGTTGGGTACACCTTCTATCACAGATGCGAAGGGAAGATATTCGTTGCTAAGAATGGATCCTTTTTAGAGAAGGAGTTTCTCTCGAAAGAAGTGAGTGGGAGGAAAGTAGAACTTGATAAGGTAATTGTACCTTCTCCCGAATTGGAAAGTAGTTCATCACAGAAATCAGTTCCACTGATTCCTACACCAATTAGTGATGATCGTGAAACTTCAGATCAAGTTACTACTGAACCTCGTAGGTCAACCAGAGTACGGTCCGCACCAGAGTGGTATGATAATCCTGTTCTGAAGGTCATGTTACGTGACCATGATGAACCTACGAACTATGAGGAAGCAATGATGAGCCCAGATTCCGCGAAATGGCTTGAGGCCATGAAACCTGAGATGGGATTCATGTATGAGAACAAAGTGTGGACTTTGGTTGACTTGCCCAATGATCGGCAAGCCATAGAGAATAAATGGATCTTCAAGAAGAAGACTGATGCTGACGGTAACGTTACTGTCTACAAAGCTCGACTTGTTGCAAAAGGTTTTCGACAAGTTCAAGGAGTTGACTATGATGAGACCTTCTCACCCATAGCGATGCTTAAGTCTGTCTGAATCATGTTAGCAATTGCCACATTTTATGATTATGAAATTTGGCAAATGGATGTCAAAACTGCATTCCTGAATGGATATCTTAAAGAAGAGTTGTATATGATGCAACCAGAAGGTTTTGTCGATCCTAAAGGTGCTAACAAAGTGTGCAAGCTCCAGCGATCCATTTATGGACTGGTGCAAGCCTCTCGGAGTTAGAATATACGCTTTGATAGTGTGATCAAAGCATATGGTTTTATACAAACTTTTGGAGAAGCATGTATTTACAAGAAAGTGAGTGGGAGCACTACAACCTTTCTGATAAGTATATGTGAATGACATATTGTTGATCGGAAATGATGTAGAATTTTTCTGGAAAGCATAAAGGACTGTTTGAAAGGAGTTTTCAATGAAAGACCTTGGTGAAGCTGCTTATATTGGGCATCAAGATCTATAGAGATAGATCAAGACGCTTGATAAGATTTTTCAAATGAGTACATACCTTGACAAGATTTTGAAGTAGTTCAAAATGGAACAGTCAAAGAAGGAGTTCTTGCCTGTGTTGCAAGGTGTAAAGTTGAGTAAGACTCAAAACCCGACCACAACAGAAAATAGAAAGAGAATGAAATTTCCTATGGTTCAGCCATAGGTTCTATAAAGTATGCCATGCTGTGTACCAGACCTATTGTATACCTCGCCATGAGTTTAGCAAAGGAGTACAATAGTGATCTAGGAGTATATCACTGGACATCGTTCAAAATTATCCTTAGAAGACTAAGGAAATATTTCTTGGTCATGGAGGTGATAAAGAGTTCATCGTAAAGAGTTACGTCGATGCAAGCTTTGACACCGATCTGAATGACTCTGAGTCTCAATCTGGATACATATTGAAAGTGGGAGCAATTAGCTAGAGTAGCTCTGTACAGAGCATTGTAGACATAGAAATTTGCAAAATACATACGGATCTGTATGTGGCAGGCCCGTTGACTAAACTTCTCTCAGAAGCAAAACATGATCACACCTTAGTACACTTTGGGTGTTAATCACATAGCGATGTGAACTACATTATTGACTCTAGTAAAGCCTTTGGGTGTTAGTCACATGGCGATGTGAACTATTGGTGTTAAATCACATGACAATGTGAACTAGATTATTGACTCTAGTTCAAGTGGGAGACTGAAGGAGATATGCCCTAGAGGCAATAATAAAGTTGTTATTTATATTTCCTTATATCATGATAAAAGTTTATAATTTATGCTAGAATTGTATTAACCGGAAACTTAGTACATGTGTGAATACATAGACAAATAGAGTGTCCCTAGTATGCCTCTACTTGACTAGCTCGTTAATAAAAGATGGTTAAGTTTCCTGACCATAGACATGTGTTGGCATTTGATCAACGGGATCACATCATTAGAGAATGATGTGATGGACAAGACCCATCCATTAGCTTAGCACTATGATCGCTTAGTTTTATTGCTATTGCTTTCTTCATGACTTATACATATTCCTCTAACTATGAGATTATGCAACTCCCGAATACCGGAGGAACATCTTGTGTCCTATCAAACGTCACAACGTAACTGGGTGATTATAAAGATGCTCTACAGGTGTCTCTGAAGGTGTTTGTTGGGTTGGCATAGATCAAGATTAGGATTTGTCACTCCAAGTATCGGAGAGGTATCTCTGGGCCCTCTCGGTAATGCACATCACTATAAGCCTTGCAAGCAATGTGACTAATGAGTTAGTTGCGGGATGATGCATTACGGAACAAGTAAAGAGACTTGCCGGTAACGAGATTGAACTTGGTATGATGATACTGACGATCGAATCTCGGGAAAGTAACATAGCGATGACAAAGGGAACAACGTACGTTGTTATGCGGTTTGACCGATAAGGATCTTCGTAGAATATGTAGGAGCCAATATGAGCATCCAGGTTTCACTATTGGTTATTGACCGGAGATGTATCTAGGTCATGTCAACATAGTTCTCGAACCCATAGGGTCCGCACGCTTAACGTTCGATGACGATTTGCATTATGAGTTATGTGATTTGATAACCGAAGTTTGTTCGGAGTCCCGGATGAGATCACTACATCAACCGCGATAAGCTAACGCTTTCGGTCTACGAGGGTATGTAGACACACTCTCCCCCTCTCGTTGCTATGCATCTCCTAGATTGATCTTGCGTGATCATAGGATTTTTTTTTTGAAATTGCATGCTATGTTCCTCAACAGTGGCATCCGAGCCAGGTTTATGCGTAGATGATATGCACGAGTAGAACACAAAGAGTTGTGGGCAATGATAGTCATACTGCTTACCACCAATGTCTTATTTTGATTCGGCGGTATTGTTGGATGAAGCAGCCCGGACCAACCTTACATGACCACGTTCATGAGACCGGTTCCACCGACAGACATGCAACTAGTTTTGCATAAAGGTGTCTGGCGGGTGTCTGTTTCTCCAACTTTAGTTGAATCGAATTTGACTACGGCTGGTCCTTGTTTAAAAAACAAACTTGATAAATCACCGTTGTGGTTTTGTATGCGTAGGTAAGAACGGTTCTTACTAGAAGCCCGTAGCAGCCACATAAAACTTCCAACAACAAAGTAGAGGACGTCTAACTTGTTTTTGCAGGGCATGTTGTGATGTGATATGGTCAAGACATGATTTGATATATGTTATTATATGAGATGATCATGTTCTGTAAAAGTTATCAGCAACTGGAGGAGCCTTATGGTTGTCGCTTTATTGTATGAAATGCAAACGCCATGTAATTGCTTTACTTTATCACTATGCGTTAGCAATAGTTGTATAAGCAATAGTTGGCGAGATGACCATGACGCTACGATGGAGATCACGGTGTCAAGCCGGTGGCGATGGAGCTCATGACGGTGCTTTGGAGGTGGAGATCAAAGGCACAAGATGATGATGGCCATACCATTTCACATATTTTGATTGCATGTGATGTTTATCTTTTATGCCTCTTATTTTGCTTAGTACGGCGATAGCATTATAAGATGACCCCTCACGAAATGTCAAGGTATAAGTGTTCTCCCTGAGTATGCACCGTTGCGATAGTTCGTCGTGCCGAGACACCACGTGATGATCGGGTGTGATAAGCTCGACATTCACATACAACGGGTGCAAGACAGTTTTGCACATGCGGAATACTCGGGTTAAACTTGACGAACCTAGCATGTACAAACATGGCCTCGGAACACTGGAGACCGAAAGGTCGAATGTTAATCATATAGTAGATATGATCAACACAGAGATGTTCACCATTGAAAACTACTCCATCTCACGTGATGATCGGACATGGTTTCGTTGATATGGATCACGTGATCATTTAGATGACTCGAGGGATGTCTATCTAAGTGGGAGTTCTTAAGTAATATGATTAATTGAACTTAATTTATCATGAACTTAGTCCTGATAGTTTTTACATATCTATGTTATAGATCAATAGCTTGCATATAGCTCCCCTGGTTTATTTTTTGATATGTTCCTAGAGGAAACTAAGTTGAAAGATGATAGTAGAAATGATGCGGACTGGGTCCATGATCTGAGGATTATCCTCATTGCTACACAGAAGAATTATGTCCTTGATGCACCGCTAGGTGACAGACCTATTGCAGGAGCAGATGTAAACGTTATGAACGTTTGACAAGCTCGGTATGATGACTACTTGATAGTTTAGTGCACCATGCTTTACGGCTTAGAACCGGGACTTCAAAAATGTTTTGAAAACCGCGGAGCATATGAGATGTTCCAAGAGTTGAAATTGGTATTTTAGACTCATGCCCATGTCGAGAGGTATGAGACCTCTGACAAGTACTTTGCCTACAAGATGGAGGAGAATAGCTCAGCCGGTGAGCATTGATAACCCACAAGTATAGGGGATCGCAAAAGTTTTCAAGGGTAGAGTATTCAACCCAAATTTATTGATTCGACACAAGGGGAGCCAATGAATATTCTCAAGTATTAGCAGTTGAGTTGTCAATTAAACCACACCTGGATAACTTAATATCTACAGCAAAGTATTTAGTAGCAAAGTAGTATGGAAGTAACGGTAACGGTGGCAAAAGTAACAGTAGCAGTTTTGTAGTAATTGTAACAGTAGCAACGGAAAAGTAACTAAGCAAATATCAATATGTGAAAATCTCGTAGGCATTGGATTGGTGATGGATAATTATGTCGGATGCGATTCTTCATGCAATAGTTATAACATACGGTGACACAGAACTAGCTCCAGTTCATCAATGTAATGTAGGCATGTATTCCTAATATAGTCATACGTGCTTATGGAAAAGAACTTGCATGACATCTTTTGTCCTACCCTCCCGTGGCAGCGGGGTCCTATTGGAAACAAAGGGATATTAAGGCCTCCTTTTAACAGAGTACCGGACGAAAGCATTAACACTTAGTGAATACATGAACTCCTCAAACTACGGTCATCACCAGGAGTGGTCCCGATTATTGTCACTTCGTGGTTACCGGATCATAACACATAGTAGGTGGCTATTGACTTGCAAAATAGGATCAAGAACTCACATATATTCATGAAAACATAATAGGTTCAGATCTGAAATCATGGCACTCAGGCCCTAGTGACAAGCATTAAGCATAGCGAAGTCATAGCAACATCAATCTCAGAACATAATGGATACTAGGGATCAAACCCTAACAAAACTAACTCGATTACATGATAAATCTCATCCAACCCATCACCGTCCAGCAAGCCTACGATGGAATTGGTGATGGAGGAAGGTTGATGATGACGACGGCGACGGATTCCCCTCTCCGGAGCCCCGAACGAACTCCAGATCAGCCCTCCCGAGAGAGATTAGGGCTTGGCGGCGGCTCCGTATCGTAAAACGCGATGAATCCTTCTCTCTGATTTTTTTCTCCCCTAACGTGAATATATAGAGTTGGAGTTCAGGTCGGTGGAGCCTCAGGGGGCCCACGAGACAGGGGGGCGCGCCCATGGGGGCAGGTGCGCCCCCCACCCTCGTGGACAGGGTGTGGGCCCCTGGTCTTGATTCTTTCGCCAGTATTCTTTATAAATTCCAAAATTATTCTCCGTGAAGTTTCAGGTCATTCTAAGAACTTTTATTTCTGCACAAAAATAACACCATGGCAATTCTGCTGAAAATACCGTCAGTCCAGATTAGTTCCATTCAAATCATGCAAGTTAGAGTCCAAAACAAGGGCAAAAGTGTTTGGAAAAGTAGATACGATGGAGACGTATCAAGCATGTGCTCAGAATGTCTGGGTACTACAATAGCTTGAATCAAGTGGGAGTTAATCTTCCAAATAAAATAGTGATTGACGGAGTTCTATAGTCACTATCACCAAGCTACTAGAACTTCGTGGTGAACTATAATATGCAAGTTGTAGCGATCCGACCTCAGACGGTCAAATCTCTGTGTATAAGTGCCATCCCTGGATCGGTAATGCTGACACACACGGTACTCAGAGATTTATAACAGAGTTCAATCACACACTTAATACATCGAATGTCTCAAAAGAGAACTTATTACAAAAATATGGCTGAAGGCCATCTAAATAAGATAACAGCAGAAGCTTCGAAGGTAAATGAGTCCATCAACTCCAACGGCATAACTGAGTGCACGACAACGACCTAGCGCACCTTACTCTTCGTCTGAAAACTCTGCAACATAATACGTTGCAGCCTGTGTAGGTTAGCACATGGAATATGCTGGCAAAATAACACCGTAGAGCAATGAACATGTGACAGCTATACTATATGCATATTTGCCTGGTGGAGGCTCTATGGTTATTTTTGCAGAATGCTAGTTTTTCCCTACAACAAAGGAATATATTTTATTTAACGACATAGTTTGTTGAAAACATTGAGAAGTTTCCTCCAACTCAGTCCCAAATTAATAAATATCAACCCAACAAATTAATTAAGTAGAGTGATGAGATCAAATCAATAATTCAAGTACGAGATACTCAAGATGTCCATAACCGGGGACATGGCTAACCATGATTAGTTTATACACTCCGCAGAGGTTTGTGCACTTTTCCCCACAAGACTCGATCTCCTCCACTGAATTTCTCGCACTACATGATGTTTGAGAAACGGATGACCGAGACACAGTCTTTTCGAAGAGGTCCCCTTAACCGATAGATAGGCTGGTACACCTACAATCCCCTACATCTGCTAGCCCATCATGGAAAGGTTTCCCACATCTTACTCAACCATGCCAGAGCCCATAATGGCATGTGGCTGCACACGGAAGTTTCTAGCATGAATAATCTTATGATCCCTTTGAGCCTGAGTAGCGAACCATAGGATGATCACACGGGTACTCCGGGATATCCCAGGACAACGCTGGATTGCTCCAAGTGCCTAGACAACCACTGGGTGCTCCAGAGTGCCTCAACCAATCCACCCAGATGTGTATTAAAGTAGCCACCTTAAGTTTAGCCATTAATAATAAACAACTCTCACATCTGTCATGGATCAATCAACCCAAACCACGTCTACGAGGATAGCATGGCAGTATAAGCATAATGTAGAAGTAACTCCCAAGGTTTGAAATAAAGGTCAATAGGTTCTACCTCATCAACTACTTCTCAATACCCACATGTTAAAACATATCCTACTCATGCAATGTTTGAGGATTGAAACTAATGCATAAAAGTGGGTAATAAAGGGGTATGATCAAAGTGTTACTTGCCTTGCTGACGATCTGAAAATCCTAGTGACTCGTAGTAGCACGCTTCCTACTCCGGAAACTCTATCGCAAACAAACAATAGCATACATAAGCACTCAAGCATAAGATGCAAGGGTAAAACTCAAAGGAAAAGATCCAAACTAAAAGTACAAGAGAAGAGCTTCAATTTGCAAAAAGAATCAATCGAATCAGAGCTACGAAACTCAAACTACAATCAAAAGAAGTTCAAATTAAAATCTGATTGCAACCAAATTTTAAATTGTGAAAATCATGTTCAAGTTGGTTAACTGGAAAGAGGGGAACAAGACGAAGATTTTGGCGTTGGTTTCACTGGATTTGGACAAACGAGCAAAAGGTTGCGAGGGTTTGAAGATCAGGGGCTAATCTGTGATAAAAAGTATTCACGGACAGGTCCCTGGCCGAAAAAATAAAATAAAAAGAAAAACCTATCGAACGAACATGCGTTAACTGAACCAAACGAATGAATGTGTTCGTTAAAACGAACAAAACAGGGAACGATTGCTAAATAGAACCGATCGGAAATAAACCGAGAAAACCGGAAAAACCGAAATAAACCGACGAAACCCAACAAAACCGATCTAGGTTTTTACCTAGAAACCGGCGGGTCGGCGGCGGTTTCCGGCGAGGCAAAACGGTGGCGGTGGCGCGAGACGGCGGTGGCAAACGGCGGCGCGCGGCGCGGGCGAGGCGGTGGAGTGCAGCTGCGCGGCGGAGAGCGGCGGCGGCGGCGCGGTGTGCAAGCAGCGGCAGCAGCACCAGCGGGCGGCAGGCGGCTGTGGGTTGGGTGGGAGGAGGCGGCGGGGTGGGGCAGCTTTTAAAGCCCGAGGGGGGCGGCGTTGCTTGCGGGAGGGGGCGGCGCGAGCGGAGTCCGGCTCGGACTCCGAGGTCCGGCGGCGGCGGGGCGGACTTCTCCCGCTCGAGAGGAAGGTGGCGCGGGGCTGGGCCGGCCAGCTCGGCTGGGCCTTCGGCCGAGTAAGGCGGGAAGTTTTTTTTAAAAAATTCTCCCTAAGAAAAATACAAATAAAATATTAAAAAAATTCTAAAAACACCAGAAACAATTTTCACCGTCTAAACCTAATATTTAGAACAAAGTGAACATTTTTCTGGCCTAAAAATGCAATTTTCAAAAATGCATATTTTTCTAATTCAAATAAAATAGCAAATAAAATCCAAATAAAATATAAATTTGATTTTAAAATTTCTTCTCCAATATTCCTCTCTTTTGAAGAAGTCATATTATTTTCTCTCTTTTATTTTAATATTGGAAAGAAATGGAGAGAAAACTATTAAAACCAAATTGATCCTCTTTTCAAATTTGAGAAAAATCCAAATATGAAAATATGTGAAACCTTCAACTCTCTCTTGGGTCCTTGTGTTGCTAAAGATTTCTAGGATCTCAACAAAATGCAAATAAAATATGATATGCATATGATGACCTATGTATAGCATCCAAATTGAAAATTGGGATGTTACAAACCTACCCCCTTAAGATGAATCTCGCCCTCGAGATTCGTGTTGGCTAGAAAATAGGTGCGGGTGGTCTTTCCATAGGTCTTGTTCTCGCTCCCAGGTGGCTTGCTCCTCGGTATGGTGGCTCCACTGAACTTTGCAAAACTTGATAACCTTGTTGTGTGTAACTCGGCTGGCAAACTCGAGAATCTTGACGGGTTTCTCCCCGTAGGTTAGGTCACTATCCAACTGAATTGCCTCCAGGGGCACTGTATCTCTCAGAGGAATATCAGCCATCTCTGCATGGCACTTCTTCAACTGGGAAACATGAAACACATCATGAACTCCTGACAGTCCTTCGGGTAACTCCAACTTGTAGGCCACTTCTCCCATACGCTCCAAAACTCGGTATGGTCCTACAAATCTCGGGGCTAACTTTCCCTTAACTCCAAATCGTTTAACTCCTCGGAGTGGTGACACACGGAGATACACTCTGTCTCCGATTTCATAGACTACCTCCTTGCATTTGGTGTCCGCATAACTCTTCTGCCTGGACTGAGCTACCTTTAGTCTATCTCGAATCAACTTAACCTTCTCTTCAGATTCCTTGATTAAATCTGGTCCAAACAACTGACGGTCTCCAACTTCATCCCAGATCAATGGTGTCCTGCACCTTCTTCCATACAACCCTTCGAAAGGTGCCATCTTCAAACTAGCCTGATAATCGTTGTTATATGCAAACTCGGCGTAGGGTAAATTATCATCCCAACTAGACCGATAATCTAGCGCAAAAGCTCTCAACATGTCCTCCAGAATCTGATTGACTCTCTCGGTCTGTCCGTCTGTCTGCGGATGAAAAGCTGTACTAAACTCTAGCCTGGTACCCAAAGTCTGGTGCAGCTGATTCCAAAACTTCGAGGTAAATGCTACCTCTTGAGCATGTGTTGGTTTTCCCTTGTAGAGGAAAGGGTGATGCAGCAAAGTAGCATAAGTATTTCCCTCAGTTTTGAGAACCAAGTAATCAATCCAGTAGGAGACTACACGCAAGTCGCCTCGTACCTACACAAACAAATAAGAACCTTGCAACCAACGCGATAAAGGGGTTGTGAATCCCTTCACGGCCACTTGCAAAAGTGAGATCTGATAGAGATAATAAGATAAATATTTTTGGTATTTTTATGATATAGATTGGAAAGTAAAGATTGCAAAATAAAAGATAGCAGAAATAGTAAATTGATAGGAAAGCAATATGATGGAAGATAGACCCGGGGGCCATAGGTTTCACTAGTGGCTTCTCTCAAGATAGCATAATTTACGGTGGGTGAACGAATTACTGTCGAGCAATTGATAGAAAAGCGTATAGTTATGAGAATATCTAGGCATGATCATGTATATAGGCATCACGTCCGCGACAAGTAGACCGAAACGATTCTGCATCTACTACTATTACTCCACACATCACCGCTATCCAGCATGCATCTAGAGTGTTAATTTCATAAGAACAGAGTAACGCATTAGGCAAGATGACATGATGTAGAGGGATAAACTCAAGCGATATGATATAAACCCCATCTTTTTATCCTCGATGGCAACAATACAATACGTGCCTTGCTGCCCCTGCTGCCACTGGGAAAGGACACCGCAAGATTGAACCCAAAGCTAAGCACTTCTCCCATTGCAAGAAAGATCAATCTAGTAGGCCAAACCAAACTGATAATTCGAAGAGACTTGCAAAGATAATTAAATCATGCATAAAAGAATTCAGAGAAGATTAAAATATTGTTCATAGATAATCTTGATCATAAACCCACAATTCATCGGATCTCGTCAAACACACCGCAAAAAGAATTACATCGAATAGATCTCCAAGAGAATCGAGGAGAACTTTGCATTGAGATCCAAAGAGAGAGAAGAAGTCATCTAGCTAATAACTATGGACCCGAAGGTCTGTGGTAAACTACTCACACATCATCAGAGAGGCTATGGTGTTGATGTAGAAGCCCTCCATGATCGATTCCCCCTCCGGCGGAGCGCCGGAAAAGGCCCCAAGATGGGATCTCACGGGTATAGAAGGTTGAGGTGGTGGAAATAGGGTTTCGTGGTGCTGTCAGATGTTTTTAGGGTATATGGAAGTATATAGGAGGAAGAAGTAGGTCTGTGGAGCCACAAGGGGCCCACGAGGGTGGGGGGCGCGCCTACCCCCTGGGCGCGCCCTCCTGCCTCGTGGCCTCCTTGTTTCTTTCTTGACGTCCACTCCAAGTCTCCTGGATTGCGTTTGTTGCAAAAACTACTCTCCCGAAGGTTTCATTCCGTTTGGATTCCGTTTGATATTCCTTTTCTGTGAAACACTAAAATAGGCAAAAAAAATAGCAATTTGCACTGGCCCTTCGGCTAATAGGTTAGTCCCAAAAATAATATAAAAGTGCATAATAAAGCCCATTAAACATCCAAAACAGATAATATAATAGCATGGAACAATCAAAAATTATAGATACGTTGGAGACGTATGAGTAAACTGTGTTCCTCTATCTGATACGATGGTCCTCGGAACTCCGTGCAGACATACGATTCTTGTCATATATATCTTGGCCAACTTCGCGCTTGTATATGTGGTTTTCACGCGGATAAAGTGTGCCACTTTGGTCAAGCGATCAACTACTACCCCGATAGAATCATATCCCGATAGGGTCCTGGGTAATCCGGTGATGAAATCCATGCCAAGTTTATCCCACTTCCATTCGGGTATCGACATAGGCTGGAGTAATCCTGCTGGCTTCTGGTATTCTGCCTTAACTCTCTGACATACATCACATACTGCTACATACTCGGCAATATCCTTCTTCATACCTGTCCACCAGAAACGTTCCTTCAAATCCAAATACATCTTGGTGTTTCCGGGGTGTATCGAGTATGGCGAGTCATGAGCTTCCTGAAGTATTAACTTCCTGATCTCTGCATTATTGGGTACATATACACGATCCTCAAACCATAAAGTTTCATGCTCATCCTCACGAAAACCCTTGGCTTTTCCTTTGCTCATCTTCTCCTTTATCTCAGCAATCTCCTTGTCATCCTTTTGAGCTTCTCGGATCTTTCCCAATAATGTAGAATGAACCTTCATTGCTGCAACAAAACCTCTTGGAACTATCTCCAGACGAAGTTCCATGAGATCGTCAACTAACTCCTACGGTAATCCTCCGCTTACGAGGGTATTGACATAAGTCTTGCGGCTCAAGGCGTCTGCTATGACATTGGCCTTTCCCGGGTGATAATGCAACTTCATATCATAATCTTTTATAAGCTCCAACCATCTCCTTTGCCTGAGATTCAGCTCCTTCTGCGCGAAAATGTACTTCAAACTCTTGTGATCCGTGTACACATCACAACGGTTTCCAATAAGGAAATGTCTCCATGTATTGAGCGCATGCACTACGGCTGCTAACTCCAAATCATGTGTGGCATAATTCAACTCATGAGGTCGAAGCTGTCGTGAGGCATATGAAACAACTCTTTCGTCTTGCATAAGTACACCTCTGAGTCCCAAGCGAGAAGCGTCACAATACACTTGGAAATCCTTGCGTATATCCGTAAGAATTAGCACTGGGGCTGTGACTAACCACTTTTTCAACTCCTGAAAACTGGCCTCACAGTCCTCGGTCCATTTGAACTTGGTGTCCTTCTTCAATAACTCCGTCATGGGCTTCACAATTTTGGAAAAATTCTCAATGAATCTCCGGTAATATCCTGCGAGTCCAAGAAAACTGCGGATCTCTCCTACTGAGGTGGGTGCCAACCACTCAGCGACAGACTGAACTTTAGTGGGGTCTACTGCTATACCTTCTCCTGATATAACATGCCCTAGAAATCCAACTTCTTTCAACCAAAACTCACATTTGCTGAACTTGGCATACAGCTGATGTTCCCTGAGCTTCTCGAGAACTAAACGCAAATGCTCCTTGTGCTCCTCTTTATTCTTCGAGTATACCAATATATCGTGAATGAAAACCACAACAAACTTATCCAAGAACTCCATGAACACCATATTCATCATACTCATGAAATAGGCATGGGCGTTAGTCAATCCAAAAGACATGACAGTGTACTCATATAGCCCGTACCTTGTGGTAAAAGTTGTCTTAGGTATATCCTGTTCTCGGATCTTCAGTTGGTGGTATCCTGATCACGGATCAATCTTGGAGAATACTTTAGCTGCCTGTAGTTGGTCAAACAAATCGTTGATCATCGGTAGTGGGTACTTGTTCTTGATCGTCACCTCATTCAACGCCCGACAATCAACAACCATTCTCAAGGATCCATCCTTCTTCTCAACTAAGAGCATTGGGGCTCCCCACGGTGATGAAATTGGTCGGATATAACCTTTCTCCAATAACTCCTTAATCTGCTTCTTGATCTCCTCCAGATCATTAGCGAGCATCCGATACGGTCTCTTCAATATCGGTCCGGTGCCTGGCAACAGCTCTATTAAAAACTTAATATCTCGATCTGGCGGCATGCCTGGTAATTCCTCTGGAAATACATCCGGGTAATCCTTCACAACAGGCACTTCCTCCTGAACAACTCCTGAGAGGGAATTTACTTGGGTCCTCCTTGGTACATGTCTAGATACATACTTGATCCGTTTACCCTCCGGGGTGGTGAGCAAAATTGACTTACTAGCACAGTCGATGTTTCCTCCATACATCGATAGCCAATCCATGCCTAGTATCACATCCAATTCTTGTGACTCCAAAATTATTAGGTCTGAGGGGAAAACATGCCTACCTATGGTCAATGGCATCTGAAAACATCCTCTGCTTGCCATATACTCCGCTCCTGGCGAGCTTACTAACATAGGTGTCTTAAGAACTTTGGTGGCCAACTTATACTCATCCACAAATCCCCTTGATATGTATGAATGTGATGCACCAGTATCAAAAAGAACGATTGAAGTAAATGACTTAATCAAAAACTTACCTATAACTGCATCTGGTTGTTCTTCAACCTCTTCCACGTTAACGTGGTTCACCTGTCCTCTATTTAAAGGGTTAGGATTCTTCCCAGAACTTCCATTTCCATTTCCATTCTTTGCTTTGGGACATTCGGTGGCATAGTGTCCAGTCTTCCCGCACTTGAAACAAGTAATGTGACTTAGATCTTTCTTGGCGGGTGTAGTGGGGTTGGAACGGTTCTGGCTGCTGCTTCCTCCATTCACATTCCCATTCTTAGGGCCACTGTGGTTACGTGAACTTCCTCCATTGTGAGTGTGGCCTCCATGGTTATGGTGGGTATGTCCTCCCGAGTTCGGGGTAAAACGAGGCTTCTGCTGAGCTCTTGAATTGTACTTCCCCTGTCCATACTTCCTTTTGCGGCTCTCTATCTGCTGCTGCTTGCCTTCAACCATAAGAGCCCTATCTACCAACTCCTGGTAGTTAGCAAATGTTGCTACCATCAACTGCATATTTAGCTCATCATTTAGCCCTTCCATAAACTTCTCCTGCTTCGCGGCATTTGTGGCCACATCATCTGGGGCATAGCGGGCTAACTTACTAAACTCATCCACGTACTACCCCACCGTACGATTCCCCTGGCGTAAGTTGCGAAACTCACGCTTCTTCATACTCATTGCTCCAGCTGAGACATGTGCGATGCGGAATGCTTGCTGAAACTGATCCCAAGTGATATTGGCTACGGGGAAGGTAGTAGTGTAGTTCTCCCACCATGAGGCTGCGGGTCCATCTAGTTGGTGTGCGGCAAAGCGCACCTTCTTAGCATCTGTGCAACCTGCGGTGGTCAGCTCCCTTCCAATCTTGCGGAGCCAGTCATCAGCAACAATCGACTCGGTGCTACTAAAACACCGGCGGATTCAACCTCAGAAAATGGGCTAAGTTGTCAATTGGAGGTGGTGGCGGCGTATTTTTGTTGTTGTTGCCTTCGTTCTGGACTAGCAACTGCATCAAGGCATTCTGCTCTTGGATCCACTGAGTGAGCTCTGGTGGGAAAACAAATCCGGTGTCACGTCTCGGAGGCATCTGATGGGTTTAGAGGGGAGAGATTAGAATAGAGTGAGGTCTAAAGAGAATTCACTACCCATATGCACATGAGACAAACACATTCATATCACAACACTCAATTCAAACAAGGGCATACAAACGATCTAACTACAGTTTACAAAAATACTCGGACTATTACTATATACATGGGGGAATACTACTGATAGTATGGTGGTTGACTAGAAATTTTGATCGGTGGAAGACTCCATAATATCTGCTCCAGCTTCATCTCCGTAATCATCATCACTGTCGGGGTCGGAGTCGGTGTCGTCGATGATGATGTAGTCTTCCGAACGGATGTCCACCTCAGGTTCGGGATCTCCCATGAATATTCCTAGCTTCTTCTTTAGGTCTTCATTCTTCTCCAGTAGTACTGCAATTTCTTTTCATATCCATCGCGTGTAGACTTGAGTTCCTCTTCTAGTTCCATGTTCTTGGTCATCACCTTCTTCATGTCTATCATATTGGCGCACATCTGGTTCTCCTGACGACGAATGTGTTGGTTCAACTCTTGGATGTAGGCTGATTTATCCTTCCTGGTGCAAATTATCTCCCATTGCTCATCTCAGCGTCCACATATCTGGTAGATGGTGTCCTTAAGATCCTTGTGGTAAAATTCGCCGATGCATCCCATGGCGATGTGTGCTTCCATGCTCTTTCCTATGCTCCAGGTTGGGGCATCAAAAGAAAACTCTATGGGCTCAGTAACTGGTGTGAATGTCCTTTCTGGAACATGTACTCGAATTGTCCAGCGCTCTTCTTCAGGTAGAGTGGCGGTGTAGGTCCCTGTGAAGCTTGGTATTCCGATGCTCATGTACTTAGTGGCCTCCTTCAAGTGTCGTCCAAAAGGGGTGTCTTCATCCGGTTGAGCAAACTTGTTCCTTGGGTCCGCCATCTATAGAGTAGAAAATGGAGAAGAGTCAGAAATGAGTAGAGAAGAAAGTCCTATGGCTTTTTCTTAGTGGTCGCGTCCTACAGTCAACGTGTGCTCTGATATCCTCTTGTAGCGATCCGACTTCAGACGGTCAAATCTCTGTGTATAAGTGTCATCCCTGGATCGGTAATGCTGACACACACAGTACTCGGGGATTTATAACGGAGTTCAATCACACACTTGATACATCGAATGTCTCAAAAGAGAACTTATTACAAAAATATGGCTGAAGGCCATCTAAATAAGATAACAGCGAAAGCTTCGAAGGTAAATGAGTCCATCAACTCCAACTGCATAGCTGAGTGCACGACAACGACCTAGCGCACCTTACTCTTCGTCTGAAAACTCTGCAACATAATACGTTGCAGCCTGTGTAGGTCAGCACATGGAATATGCTGGCAAAATAACACCGTAGAGCAATGAACATGTGACAGCTATACTATATGCATATTTGGCTGGTGGAGGCTCTATGGTTATTTTTGTAGAAAGCTATTTTTTTCCTACAACAAAGGAATATATTTTATTTAACTACATAGTTTGTTGAAAACATTGAGAAGGTTCCTCCAACTCAATCCCAAATTAATAATTATCAACCCAACAAATTAATTAAGTAGAGTGATGAGATCAAATCAATAATTCAAGTACCAGATACTCAAGATATCCATAACCGGGGACGCGGCTAAACATGATTAGTTTATACACTCTGCGGAGGTTTGCGCACTTTTCCCCACAAGACTCGATCTCCTTCGTTGAATTTCTCGCACTGCATGATGTTTGAGAAACGGATGACCGAGACACAGTATTTCCGAAGAGGTCCCCTGAACCGATAGATAGGCCGGTACACCTACAATCCCCTACATCTGCTAGCCCATCATGGAAGGTTTCCCACATCTTACTCAACTGTGCCAGAGCCCATAATGGCATGTGGCTGCACACAGACATTTCTAGCATGAATAATCTTATGATCCCTTTGAGCCTGGGTGGCGAACCATAGGATGATCACACGGGTACTCTAGGATATCCCAAGACAGCGCTGGATTGCTCCAGGTTCCCAGACAACCACTGGGTGCTCTAGGGTGCCTCAACCAATCCACCCAGATGTGTATTAAAGTAGCCACCTTAAGTTTAACCATTAATAATAAACAACTCTCACATCTGTCATGGATCACTCAACCCAAACCACATCTACGAGCATAGCATGGCAGTATAAGCATAACGTAGCAGTAACTCCCAAGGTTTGAAATAAAGGTCATTAGGTTCTACCTCATCAACTACTTCCCAATACCCACATGTTAAAATAGATCCTACTCATGCAATGTTTGAGGATTGAAACTAATGCATAAAACTGGGTAATAAAGGGGTATGATCAAAGTGTTACTTGCCTTGCTGACGATCTGAAAATCCTAGTGATTCGTGTTAGCACGCTTCGCACTCCGAAAACTCTATCGCAAACAAACAATAGCATACATAAGGACTCAAGCATAATATGCTAGGGTAAAACTCAAAGGAAAAGATCCAAACTGAAAGTAGAAGAGAAGAGCTTCGATTTGCAAAAAGAATCAATCGAATCAGAGCTACGAAACTCAAACTACGACCAAAAGAAGCTAAAATTCAAATCTTCTTGCAACCAAATTTTAAATTGTCAAAATCATGTTCAAGTTGGTTAACTGGAAAGAGGGGAACAAGACGAAGATTTTGGCGTTGGTTTCACTGGATTTGGACAAGCGAGCAAAAAGTTGTGAGGGTTTGAAGATCAGGGGCTAATCTATGATAAAAAGTATTTGCGAATAGGTCCCTGGCTGAACGAACGTGTTTGTTAAATCGAACAAAACAGAGGATGTTCAGTAAATAGAACCGATCGGAAATAAACCGAGAAAATAGGAAAAACCGAAGTAAACCGACGAAACCCTAAAAAACCGATCTAGGTTTTTACCTAAAAACCAGTGGGTCGGTGGCGGTTTCCGGCGAGGCAAAATGGCGGCGGGGACGCAGGACGGCGACGGCGAACGGCGGCGGCGGCGCGGGACGGCGACGGCGAACGGCGGCGCGCGGGCGAGGCGGCGGAGAGCGGCGGCGGCGCGGCACGCAAGCAGCGGCGGGCGGCGGCTGCGGCGGCGAGCGGGCGGCGGCTGCGGGTTGGGTGGGCGGAGGCGGCGGTGGGGCGGCTTTTAAAGCCCGAGGGGGGTGGCGTTGCTTGCGGGAGGGGGCGGCGCAAGCAGAGTCCGGCTCGGACTCTGAGCTCCCGCGACGGCGGGGCGGACTTCTCCCGCTCGGGACGAAGGAGGGCGGGAAGTTTTTTTTAATTTCCCCCGAAGAAAAATCCTAATAAGATATAAAAATATTCTAAAAATACTAGAAACAATTTTCACCATCTAAACCTAATATTTAGAACAAAGTGAACATTTTTCTGGCCTAAAAATGCAATATTCCTATCTTTTAAAATTTTTCTAATTCAAATAAAATCCAAATAAAATATAAATTTGATTTTAAAATTTCTTCTCCAATATTCCTATCTTTTCAAGAAGTCATATTATCTTCTCTCTTTTATTTTAATATTGGAAATAAATGGAGAGAAAAATATTAAAAACCAAATTGATCATCTTTTCAAATTTGAGAAAAATCCAAATATGAAAATATGTGAAACCTCCAACTATCTCCTTGGGTCCTTGAGTTGATTAAGATTTCTAGGATCTCAACAAAATGAAAATAAAATATGATATGCATATGATGACCTATGTATAACATCCAAATTGAAAATTGGGATGTTACACAAGGGATAATGAAAATAATTCCCGAGCTCTTCGCGATGCTGAATCAGCGAAGGTTGAAATCAAAAAAGAGCATGAAGTGTTGATGGTTAACAAGACCACTAGTTTCAAGAAGAAGGGCAAAGGGAAATAAAGGGAACTTCAAGAAGAATGGCAAGTAACTTGTCACTCCCGGGAAGAAGCCCAAAGCTGGACCAAAGCCTGAAACTGAGTGCTTCTACTGCAAAGGGACTGGTCACTGGAAGCAAACTGCCCCAAGTATTTGGCGGATAAGAAGGATGACAAAGTGAACAAAGGTATATTTGATATACATGTTATTAATGTGTACTTTGCTAGTGTTCATAGTAGCCCATGGGTATTTTATACCGGTTCAGTTGCTAAGATTAGTAACTCGAAACAGGAGTTACAAAATGAACAGAGACTAGTTGAGGGCGAGGTAACGATGTGTGTTGGAAGTGATTCCAAAGTTGATAAGATCACCATCGCATACTCCCTCTACCTTCGGGATTAGTGTTGAACCTAAATAAATGTTTTTTGGTGTTTGCATTGAGCATGGATATGATTGGATCATGTTTATTCATTTAAGTCAGAGAATAATTTTTGTTCTGTTTACATGAATAAAACCTTCAATGGTCATACACCCAATGTGAATCGTTTGTTGAATCTCGATCGTGGTTATACACATATTCATAATATTGATGCCAAAATGCAAAGTTGATAATTATAGTGCAACATATTTGTGGCACTGCCGTTTAGGTCATATTGGTGTAAACCGCATGAAGAAACTCCATGCGGATGGACTTTTGGAATCACTTGATTATGAATCATTTGATGCTTGTAAATCATGCCTCATGGGCAAGATGACTAAGACTCCGTCCTCCGGAACAATGGAGCGAGCCACTGACTTATTGGAAATAATACATACCGATGTATGCGGTTCGATGAGTGTTGATGCTCGCGGCGGGTATCGTTATTTTATGACCTTCACAGATGATTTGAGCAGATATGGGTATATCTACTTGATGAAACACAAGTCTAAAATGTTTGAAAATTTCAAAGAATTTCATAGTGAAGTGGAGAATCATCGTAACAAGAAAATAAAGTTTGTATGATCTGATCGCGGAGGCGAATATTTGAATTACGAGTTTGGCCTTCATTTAAAACAATGTGGAATAGTTTCACAACTCACGCCACCTGGAACACCATAGCGTAATGGTGTGTCTAAATGTCGTAACCGTACTTTATTAGATATGGTGTGATCTATGATGTCTCTTAACGATTTACCACTATCGTTTTGAGGTTATGTATTAGAGTAGTTGCATTCATGTTAATTAAATAGGGCACCATCTAAAACCGTTGAGACGACACCGTATGAACTATGGTTTGGCAAGAAACCTAAGCTATCGTTTCTTAAAGTTTGGGGTTGCGATGCTTATGTGAAAAAGTTTCAGCCTGATAAGCTCGAACCCAAATCAGAGAAGTGCATCTTCATAGGATACCCAAAAGAAACTGTTGGGCACACCTTCTACCACAGATCCGAAGGCAAGATATTTTTGCTAAGAATGGATCCTTTCTAGAGAAGGAGTTTCTCTCGAAAGAAGTGAGTGGGAGGAAAGTAGAACTTGATGAGTGTCGGTGTACAAAAGTTGGGCCCCTTCTTTTTACCCCTTTACTTGTGCACGGGCAGTCGGAGCCGCGCCCACGGCCACACTAAGCAGGACAGAGGAGGGAAGCCGATGGCACAAGGCGACCAGGAGCAACATCAAGACCAAGAATCGCGAAAGAGCAAAGGGGCAAGGTGGAATCCCCCGGCAAGACTCTTGTCGGGGCGGCCTCCGCGGCCCCGGCAAGAGCCTTGCCGGGGCAGCTTGCCCAACGCCAGCAGAGCGAGCCACCCTTGAGCCCGCGGGTTCCAACACCACCAACCAACCACATTGGAACTAAGGCTCGGGAGGCACCCCTGTGGTGGCATGCAGATCTTCGTCAAGATCATGAACATACAAGATCAGATGAGGACCAGAAGACAACGACCCTCGGCGAGATCCTTCCCGAGGAAATCCACGAGACCCCCGGCAAGACCCTTGCCGAGGACGGCCACGGTGCCGCGGCAAGACCCTTGCCGGGTCCCCGGCAAGGTCCTTGACGAAGACACCTACGGGGCCACGGCCAGGCCTGTGTCTGTCAAGGCTCCACCGCCGTCCCCATGCAGCTGCCAGCTCACCCAGCTGAGCAGGCACCTGCATGGGAACGAGCGGCCTCCACGACCGACTCAGCAAGCACCTGCGTGGGGGCATGCAAGTCTTCGTGAAGGCTCCACCACCGCGCCAGGCTAGCAGCCAGCCAACATGGCGCCGCGACGCCTCGTCATCTCGGACGCGTGTCGAAGCCAGGCGAGGCGGCGACAGCTGGGACGTGCTTCCTTGCCGTCCCCGATAAAGTGAGAGGGGCACGTCGGCAGCGCATTAAATGCGTTTGTCCGACGGGGCCCGAGGATAGACTCATCCACTGTAGACCTTTCCACCTCCTGTGTGCCACTGTGGCAACCCCTTTTTCCTATAAAAGGAGGCCTGAGGCGACCAGGAGGAGGATACGGATCTTTTGGGCAAGTTGCACCCCGTAGCTAGCTCAAGAACACAAGAACACTCGAATACATCCACCAAAGCAGGACTAGGGTATTACGCATCTCCGCGGCCCGAACCTGGGTAAACGATCTGTGTGCTTCCTGTCAGACCCGCTCTTTGCACAACCCCGCACCTGCCAACCGTAGAAGGGATTCCAGTGATCCCATAGGTGTCGTTTCCCCGACATCTTTCACGCGCCAGGTAGGGGGTGGCGTAATTGTGAAAATCCGGTCTAGCGTTAGCCTAGCAGTTCTTCATCGCCATGGCCCCCAAGAAGAAGACGACGACGGTGGTCGGTTCATCCGGAGCCGGACAGCCCGTACCGGTGCGGGCAAGCAGCGGGCCGATCACGGACAGGACCCGAGGCGCGGCCCGCGAGCACCAACATTGCTCTGGCAGCTAGAGCCTGGCGAGCGGCGTCGTTCGTGCACGAGACGACCAGCCGCACGCCGCCAAATCCAGAGACGGAGCTGGGCCCCCGCAGGCGGCGCAGGGCGCTATGGGGGCAGCGCGGCGACCTCCAAGATGCCTACGCCGGCGCCCACAGCGCGCTCTTCCTAGGGTGTGCGCGACGAGCAGCGTCACCACGCTGGTGACCCCGAACGCCGCCGTGGGAAGAGTCCTGTGCATCATTTGCGGGACGAAGGAGGCCAGCATGCCCGCCGAAGTGCTGGCGAAAATGGCACGCAGCCGTCGGGCCGTGGTAGAGCTCCTTCTAATGTGGTTAGAAGTCGGAGCGTGCCACAGTCCACGCAGCTTTCGCCGCCACCCACGCCAGCAGAAGCTTTGGAGCGCACAACTGCTCCTCAACTTCCCTCCCGCCGTAGAAAAGCTCAACGAGTGGAGAGCCACCATCCGGAGCCTCGTCGGTGTCGCCAACAAAGATGAACCGTGACCGGCGAGGCCCTCGGGTCGACGCTCCGTCGAGCCATCACATGCCAGCGGTGGAGGGGCCGGAGGTGCTGCGGCCACGGCGCACTCTCCTCCTCCACGCCAGTTGCCGCGGGTGCCGGTCCGTCGTGATGACGCTTGTGATAACATTTCCATAGCGTCGTCTGACCCACGGACCCACCGCGACCAGCGCCAAGTTCTTCGGGAGCGAGCCCATGAAGACGCTCGAACCACCTTCGAGCGCCGGCGCGATACACGCCACCAGTCAGACAAGCGGGCGGGGCCCGCTATGGACCACCCAACACTGAGAGGCTCCGGCGGCCTACCTTATGAGGTGGGTTGCCTAGCCTTTACCCGTGAGCTGCGGCAGTTCCGGTGGCCGTCCCATCGCACGTTCAAGCCCGATGTCGGCGAGAAGTACAATGGCAAGACCCATCCGTCAGAGTTCCTCAGCATCTACACCATCGCGATGCAAGCCGCTGGAGCTCGTGACGACAAGGTGCTTGCCAATTACTTCCCGTTGGCCCTGAAACCCAATGTCATGTCTTGGTTGATGCACTTGCCGGCGGATTCCATTTCTTCTTGGTCGGACCTGTGTCATGAGTTCGTTGGTGCCTTCACTGGAGGGCACCAAGCTCATGGACAGGCGAGCGATTTGCATATCATTCCATAGAAGGAAGGTGAAAACCTGCGCAAGTACATACAGAGGTTCAGCCGGGTGCAATAAAACATCCCAGATGTTCATCCCACCGCCGTGATCAGTGCGTTCCATCAAAATGTACACAACCGCAAGATGCATAAAGAGCTGGCGATGAACAAGTTTAAAGATGTGGCCGAACTTTATGTTCTGGCCGATAGATGCGTCCGAGCTGAAGAAGGAAGGAAGTACCCCGGCGAGGGAGCCGGCGCGGAAACCGACTCTGCGAACAAAGACACCACCGCCCCGATGAAAAAGGGTCGGCGCCGCAACAGAAAGCGTAAGGGCATGGCCGTGCTTGCCGTCGAGGGATCCGACGACACCGGTGCCGCCAAGAAGGCCAAGGCAAACGACCCTGGCAAGGAAATTGCCGGGTGCGCCGCTTGCCGGGCCTTGGCGGCTACCGATAAGCCAGGGGGCTCCGACAAGCAGTATTGCAAGATCCACCGCACCAAGGGCCACAACCTCCAGAACTGCCGACAAGTTGAGCTGCTTGCTGAACAGAAAAAAGCCAAGTATGAGAGGCGGGACAAGGATAAGGGTCAGGATGGTGCCGAAGGGTCTGGCAAGAAGCGTGGCGGCCAAGGAGGCCGCCGCGGCAAGGATAACCAGCAAGAGAGGCCCGCTCGGGGCCGCGACAAGAAGCAGGAAGACGACGATCGCGATGAGGACGACGAGTCCGGTGAGCATGAGTTCCAGAAGGCTACAGAGGCCATGTGCGTCGATGGTGGCGCCTCGCTGCTGTTGGAAATATGCCCTAGAGGCAATAATAAATAGGTTATTATTATATTTCCTTGTTCATGATAATCGTTTATTATCCATGCTAGAATTGTATTGATAGGACACTCAGATACATGTGTGGATACATAGACAACACCATGTCCCTAGTAAGCCTCTAGTTGACTAGCTCGTTGATCAATAGATGGTTACGGTTTCCTGACCATGGACATTGGATGTCGTTGATAACGGGATCACATCATTAGGAGAATGATGTGATGGACAAGACCCAATCCTAAGCCTAGCACAAGATCGTGTAGTTCGTTTGCTCAGAGCTTTTCTAATGTCAAGTATCATTTCCTTAGACCATGAGATTGTGCAACTCCCGGATACCATAGGAATGCTTTGGGTGTACCAAACGTCACAACGTAACTGGGTGGCTATAAAGGTGCACTACAGGTATCTCCGAAAGTGTCTGTTGGGTTGGCACGAATCGAGACTGGGATTTGTCACTCCGTGTAAACGGAGAGGTATCTCTGGGCCCACTCGGTAGGACATCATCATAATGTGCACAATGTGACCAAGGAGTTGATCACGGGATGATGTGAGTTACGGAACGAGTAAAGAGACTTGCCGGTAACGAGATTGAACAAGGTATAGGGATACCGACGATCGAATCTCGGGCAAGTAACATATCGATAGACAAAGGGAATTGTATACGGGATTGATTGAATCCCCGACATCGTGGTTCATATGATGAGATCATCGTGGAACATGTGGGAGCCAACATGGGTATCCAGATCCCGCTGTTGGTTATTGGCCGGAGAGCGTCTCGGTCATGTCTGCATGGTTCCCGAACCCGTAGGGTCTACACACTTAAGGTTCGATGACGCTAGGGTTATAGGGAAAGTATGTACGTGGTTACCGAATGTTGTTCGGAGTCCCGGATGAGATCCCGGACGTCACGAGGAGTTCCGGAATGGTCCGGAGGTAAAGATTTATATATGGGAAGTCCTGTTTTGGTCACCGGAAAAGTTTCGGGTGATATCGGTAATGTACCGGGACCACCGGGAGGGTCCCGGGGGTCCACCAAGTGGGGCCACCAGCCCCAGTGGGCTGCGTGGGCCAAGTGTGGGAGGGGACCAGCCCCAGGTGGGCTGGTGCACCCCCCCACAAGAGGCCCAGGGCACAGGAAAGGGGGAAAAGTGGAAACCCTAGGCACAGATGGGCCTAGGGCCCATCTAGTGGGGCGCCCCCCTCTCTCCTCCCCTTTGCCGCCCCCCTTGGATGGGATCTAGGGCTGGCCGCCTCCTCTTGGGGTGGGAACCCTAGAGGGGGGCGCAGCCCCCTTCCCCCTATATATAGTTGAGGTTTGGGCTGCCCAAGACACACGAGAACGTCTCTCTTTCGGCGCAGCCCCAGCCCTCTCCCTCCTCCTCCTCTCCCGCGGTGCTTGGCGAAGCCCTGCGGGATTGCCACGCTCCTCCATCACCACCATGCCATTGTGCTGCTGCTGGACGGAGTCTTCCCCAACCTCTCCCTCTATCCTTGCAGGATCAAGGCGTGGGAGACGTCATCGGGCTGCACGTGTGTTGAACGCGGAGGCGCCGTGGTTCGACGCTTAGATCGGAATCAACCGCGATCTGAATCGCTACGAGTACGACTCCTTCATCCGCGTTCTTGCAACGCTTCCGCTTCGTGATCTACAATGGTATGTAGATGCACTCCCCTTCCCCTCGTTGCTAGATTACTCCATAGATTGATCTTGGTGATGCGTAGAAAATTTTGAATTTCTGCTACGTTCCCCAACAGTGGCATCATGAGCTAGGTCTATGCGTAGTTTCTATGCACGAGTAGAACACAAAGTAGTTGTGGGCGTCGATGTTGTCAATTCTTCTTGCCGCTACTAGTCTTATCTTGTTTCGGCGGCATTGTGGGATGAAGCGGCCCGGACCGACCTTACACGTACGCTTACGTGAGACAGGTTCCACCGACTGACATGCACTAGTTGCATAAGGTGGCTAGCGGGTGTCTGTCTCTCCCACTTTAGTCGGAACGGATTCGATGAAAAGGGTCCTTATGAAGGGTAAATAGAAATTGGCATATCAGGTTGTGGTTTTACGTAGGTAAGAAACGTTCTTGCTAGAAACCTATACAAGCCACGTAAAAACTTGCAACAACAATTAGAGGACGTCTAACTTGTTTTTGCAGCATGTGTTGTGTGATGTGATATGGCCAGAAGATGTGATGAATGATATATGTGATGTATGAGATTGATCATATTCTTGTAATAGGAATCACGACTTGCATGTCGATGAGTATGACAACCGGCAGGAGCCATAGGAGTTGTCTTTATTTTTCCTATGACCTGCGTGTCATTGAATAACGCCATGTAAATTACTTTACTTTATTGCTAAGCGCGTTAGCCATAGAAGTAGAAGTAATCGTTGGCGTGACAACTTCATGAAGACACAATGATGGAGATCATGATGATGGAGATCATGGTGTCATGCCGGTGACAAAGATGATCATGGTGCCCCGAAGATGGAGATCAAAGGAGCAAAATGATATTGGCCATATCATGTCACTATTTGATTGCATGTGATGTTTATCATGTTATGCATCTTATTTTCTTAGAACGACGGTAGTAAGTAAGATGATCCCTCACTAAAATTTCAAGAGACGTGTTCCCCCTAACTGTGCACCGTTGTGAAGGTTCGTTGTTTCGAAGCACCATATGATGATCGGGTGTGATAGATTCTAATGTTCGAATACAACGGGTGTTGACGAGCCTAGCATGTACAGACATGGCCTCGGAACACATGCAAAACACTTAGGTTGACTTGACGAGCCTAGCATGTACAGACATGGCCTCGGAACACAAGAGATCGAAAGATCAAACATGAGTCGTATAGTAGATACGATCAACATGGATATGTTCACCGATGATGACTAGTCCGTCTCACGTGATGATCGGACACGACCTAGTTTGACTCGGATCATGTATCACTTAGATGACTAGAGGGATGTCTATCTGAGTGGGAGTTCATAATCAGATGAACTTCATTATCATGAACATAGTCAAAAGGTCTTTGCAAATTATGTCATAAGCTTACGCTTTAGTTCTACTATTTAAGATATGTTCCTAGAGAAAATTTAGATGAAAGTTGATAGTAGCAATTATGCGGACTGGGTCCTTAAACTGAGGATTGTCCTCATTGCTGCACAGAAGGCTTATGTCCTTAATGCACCGCTCGGTGTGCTGAACCTCAGCGTCGTCTGTAGATGTTGCGAAACATCTGACATACACGTTTTGATGACTACGTGATAGTTCAGTGTGTGATGCTAACGGTTTAGAATTGTGGCACCAAAGACGTTTTTGAAACGTCGCAGAACATATGAGATGTTCCGAAGATTGAAATTGGGATTTCAGACTAGTGCCCACGTCAGGAGGTATGAGACCTCTGACAAGTTTCTTGAGCCTGCAGACTAAGGGAGAAGAGCTCAATCGTTGAGCATGTGCTCAGATTGTCTGAGTGCCACAATCACTTGAATCGAGTGGGAGTTAATCTCCCAGATGAGATAGTGATGGTTCTCCATAGTCACTGCCACCAAGCTAGTAGAGCTTCGTGATGAACTATAACATATCAGGGATAGTTATGATGATCCTTGAGCTATTCGCGATGTTTGACACCGCGAGAGTAGAAATCAAGAAGGAGCATCAATTGTTGATGGTTAGTAAAACCACTACTTTCTAGAAGGGCAAGGGCTAAAGGGATACTTCATGAAACAGCAAGTCATTTGCTGCTCTAGTGAAGAATCCCAAGGTTGAACCCAAACCCGAGACTAAGTGCTTCTGTAATGAGGGGAACGGTGACTGAAGCCGAACTACCCTAGATACTTGGTAGATGAAAAGGCAGACAGAAGTATATTGGATATACATTATATGAATGTGTACTTTACTAGTACTCCTAGCAGCACCAGGGTATTAGATACCGGTTCGGTTGCTAAGTGTTAGTAACTCGAAATAAAAGCTGCGGAATAAACGGAGACTAGCTAAAGGTGAGATGACGATATGTGTTGGAAGTGTTTCCAAGGTTGATGTGATCAAGCATCGCATTCTCCCTCTACCATCGAGATTTGGTGTTTGCGTTGAGCATGATTGGATTATGTTTATCGCAATACGGTTATTCATTTAAGGAGAATAATGGTTACTCTGTTTATTTGAATACCTTCAATGGTCTTGCACCTAAAATGAAACTCGATCGTAGTGATACACATGTTCATGCCAAAAGATATAAAAATAGTAATGATAGTTCCACATACTTGTGGCACTGCCATTTGAGTCATATTGGTATATAACGCATGAAGAAGCTCCATGTAGATGGATCTTTGGACTCACTCGTTTTTGAAAAGATTGAGACATGCGAACCATGTCTATTGGTATATATGCATGAAGAAACTCCATGCAGATGGATCGTTTGGACTCACTTGATTTTGAATCACTTGAGACATGCAAATCATACCACATGGGCAAGATGACTGAAAGGCCTCGTTTTCAGTAAGATGGAACAAGAGAGCAACTTATTGGAAGTAATACATTTTGATGTATGCAGTCCAATGAGTGCTGAGGCATGCAGTGCATATCGTTATGTTCTTGCTTCACAGATGATTTGAGTAGATGCTGAGTGTATTTACTTGATGAAACACAAGTTTGAATTATTGAAAGGTTCAAGTAATTTCAGAGTGAAGTTGAAGATCGTCGTGACAAGAGGATAAAATGTCTGTGATATGATCATAGAGATGAGTATCTGAGTTACGAGTTTGGCATACAATTAAGACATTGTGGAAAGTGTTTCACAATTAATACCGCCTGGAACACCATAGTGTGATGGTGTGTCCGGACATCATAGCTGCACCCTATTGGATATGGTGCATACCATGATGTTTCTTATCGAATTACCACTATCGTTTATGGGTTAGGCATTAGAGACAACCGCATTCACTTTAAAAGGGGCACCACGCAATTCCGTTGAGACGACACCATTTAGAGAAACCTAAGTTGTCGTTTCTTAAAAGTTTGGGTTGCGATGCTTATGTGAAAAAGTTTCAGGCTAATAAGCTCGAACCCAAAGCGGATAAATGCATCTTCATAGAAAACCCAAAACAGTTTGGTATACCTCCTATTTCAGATCTGGAAGCAAAAGTAATTGCTTCTAGAAACGAGTCCTTTCTCGAGGAAAAGTTTCTCTCGAAAGAATTGAGTGGGAGGATGGTGGAGACTTGATAAGGTTATTGAACCGTCGCTTCAACTAGTGTGTAGCAGGGCACAGGAAGTTGTTCCTGTGGCACCTATACCAATTGAAGCGGAAGATTATGATAGTGATCATGAAACTTCGGATCAAGTCACCACCAAACCTCGTAGGACGACGAGGATGCGCGCTACTTCAGAGTGGTACGTGACCCTGTCTGAGATATCATGTTGTTGGACAATACTGAACCTACGAGCTATGGAGAAGCGATGGTGGGCCCATATTCCGACAAATGGTTGGAAGCCATGAAATCCGAGATAAATGGATCTTTGAGAAGAAGACGGACGTGGACGGTAATGTTACCGTCTATGAAGCTCGACTTGTGGCAAAGAGTATTTCCACAAGTTCAAGGAGTTGACTACGATGAGATTTTCTCATCCGTAGCGATGCTTAAGTCCGTCAGAATCATGTTAGCATTAGCTGCATTTATGAAATCTGGCAGATGGATGTCAAAACAAGTTTCCTTACCAGTTTTCGTAAGGAAAGGTTGTATGTGATACAATCAGAAAGGTTTTGTCGATCCTAAGGATGCTAAAAGGTATGCTAGCTCCAACGATCCTTCCATGGATTAGAGCAAGCATCTCGGAGTCAGAATATACGCTTTGATGGAGTGATCAAAGTTTTTGGGTTTATACAAAGTTTGTTAGAAACTTGTATTTACAATTAAGTGAGTGGGAGCGCTACAACATTTCTGATAAGTATATGTGAATGACATATTTTTGATCCGAAATGATGTAAAATTTCTGGAAAGCATAAAGGGTTGTTTGAAAGGAGTTTTTCAAAGGAAGACCTGGATAAAGCTGCTTACATATTGGGCATCAAGATCTATAGAGATAGATCAAAACGCCCGATGATACTTTCAAAGAACGCACACCTTGACATGATTTTGAAAGAGTTCAAAATAGATCAGCAAAGAAGGAGTTCTTGGCTGTGTTACAAGGTGTGAATATTGAGTAAGACTCAAGACCTGACCACAGCAGAAGAGAGAGAAAGGACGAAGGTCGTCCCCTATGCTTTAGACGTAGGCTCTACAGTATGCTATGCTGTGTACCGCACATGAAGTGTGCCTTGCCATGAGTTGGTCAAGGGGTACAATAGTGATCCGGGAATGGATCACATGACAGCGGTCGAACTTGTCCTTAGTATCTAGTGGACTAAGGAATTTTCTCGATTATGGAGGTGAAAAGGAGTTCGTCGTAAAGGGTTACGTCGATGCGAACTTTGACACTAATCCGGATGACTCTGAGTAGTAAACCGGATTCGTATAGTAGAGCAAATATTTGAAATGGCTCCAAGTAGCGCGTGGTAGCATCCACAAGATGACATAGACATTCGTAAAGCACACACGGATCTGAAGGGTTCAGACCCGTTGACTAATAACCTCTGTCACAAGCATAACATGATCAAACCAGAACTCATTGAGTGTTAATCACATAGTGATGTGAACTGGATTGTTGACTCTAGTAAACTCTTGGGTGTTGGTCACATGGTGATGTGACCTGTGAGTGTTAATCACATGGTGATGTGAACTAGATTATTGACTCTAGTGCAAGTGGGAGACTGTTGGAAATATGCCCTAGAGGCAATAATAAATAGGTTATTATTATATTTCCTTATGATAATCGTTTATTATCCATGCTAGAATTGTATTGATAGGAAACTCAGATACATGTGTGGATACATAGACAACACCATGTCCCTAGTAAGCCTCTAGTTGACTAGCTCGTTGATCAATAGATGGTTACGGTTTCCTGACCATGGACATTGGATGTCGTTGATAACGGGATCACATCATTAGGAGAATGATGTGATGGACAAGACCCAATCCTAAGCCTAGCACAAGATCATGTAGTTCGTTTGCTCAGAGCTTTTCTAATGTCAAGTATCATTTCCTTAGACCATGAGATTGTGCAACTCCCGGATACCGTAGGAATGCTTTGGGTGTACCAAACGTCACAACGTAACTGGGTGGCTATAAAGGTGCACTACAGGTATCTCCGAAAGTGTCTGTTGGGTTGGCACGAATCGAGACTGGGATTTGTCACTCCGTGTAAACGGAGAGGTATCTCTGGGCCCACTCGGTAGGACATCATCATAATGTGCACAATGTGACCAAGGAGTTGATCACGGGATGATGTGAGTTACGGAACGAGTAAAGAGACTTGCCGGTAACGAGATTGAACAAGGTATAGGGATACCGACGATCGAATCTCGGGCAAGTAACATATCGATAGACAAAGGGAATTGTATACGGGATTGATTGAATCCCCGACATCGTGGTTCATCCGATGAGATCATCGTGGAACATGTGGGAGCCAACATGGGTATCCAGATCCCGCTGTTGGTTATTGGCCGGAGAGCGTCTCGGTCATGTCTGCATGGTTCCCGAACCCGTAGGGTCTACACACTTAAGGTTCGATGACGCTAGGGTTATAGGGAAAGTATGTACGTGGTTACCGAATGTTGTTCGGAGTCCTGGATGAGATCCCGGACGTCACGAGGAGTTCCGGAATGGTCCGGAGGTAAAGATTTATATATGGGAAGTCCTGTTTTGGTCACCGGAAAAGTTTCGGGTGATATCGGTAATGTACCGGGACCACCGGGAGGGTCCCGGGGGTCCACCAAGTGGGGCCACCAGCTCCAGAGGGCTGCGTGGGCCAAGTGTGGGAGACCAGCCCCAGGTGGGCTGGTGCGCCCCCCCACAAGAGGCCCAGGGCGCAGGAAAGGGGGAAAAGGGGAAACCCTAGGCACAGATGGGCCTAGGGCCCATCTAGTGGGGCGCCCCCCTCTCTCCTCCCCTTGGCCGCCCCCCTTGGATGGGATCTAGGGCTGGCCGCCTCCTCTTGGGGTGGGAACCCTAGAGGGGGGCGCAGCCCCCTTCCCCCTATATATAGTTGAGGTTTGGGCTGCCCAAGACACACGAGAACGTCTCTCTTTCGGCGCAGCCCCAGCCCTCTCCCTCCTCCTCCTCTCCCGCGGTGCTTGGCGAAGCCCTGCGGGATTGCCACGCTCCTCCATCACCACCATGCCGTTGTGCTGCTGCTGGACGGAGTGTTCCCCAACCTCTCCCTCTCTCCTTGCTGGATCAAGGCGTGGGAGACGTCACCGGTCTGCACGTGTGTTGAACGCGGAGGCGCCGTGGTTCGGCGCTTAGATCGGAATCAACCGCGATCTGAATCGCTACGAGTACGACTCCTTCATCCGCGTTCTTGCAACGCTTCCGCATCGCGATCTACAATGGTATGTAGATGCACTCCCCTTCCCCTCATTGCTAGATTACTCCATAGATTGATCTTGGTGATGCGTAGAAAATTTTGAATTTCTGCTACGTTCCCCAACAGCTGCATACTTCTCAGCGCCAACTCAAGCAGTGGGCATGTGAGATCACAGCAGCGGAGCCGTCGTTCGATGCTCAGAAGCCGCTGAAGTGGTCCAGCACGCCTATCATCTTTGACACTGAGGACCACCCTGATCGCACAACTGCGGTTGGGTGCTTGCCGTTGTTGGTTTCGCCAATGATACGCAACCTCAAGGTGAACAAGATGCTGGTTGACGGCGGGGCCGGTCTGAACTTGATCTCACCCGTTGTGATCAAAAGGCTGCAAATTCCTGATGGAGACCTCGAGGAGACGGGCACGTTTCAAGGGGTCAACCCGGGAAGGAGCCCGCCGAAGGGTAAGGTCACGCTGCCTGTGAAGTTTGGAAGCGAGTTGAACTACAGGATGGAGAGGATTGTCTTCGATGTAGCCGAGATCCCTTTGCCCTACAACGGGATCCTCGGCCGCCCGGCACTAGCCAAGTTCATGGCGGCGTCGCATTACGCCTACAACATGCTGAAGATGCCTGGGCCGATGACCATCATCACCGTTCCCTGCAACAAGAAGGATGCGCTGATCTGCGCCGACCTACTCTACCGGGAAGCAGTTGCAGCAGCTGCCGCCAAGGCACTTGCTCCTGCCACTGAAGCCCCAGGAGGGAAGAAGAAGACCGGCAAGACCTCTCGCACCCACTCCGGCAAGCGCACCTCTTCGGCGTGTTGTGCTACCGTCGAGGACGTGCCAGAGATCTCTACCGGCAAGAGCAAGAAATCCAGAGCTGCACCGCCGGAGACCAAGAAGGTGTCCGTCAAGGAGGGTGGCACGGGAGGGGCTTTCACCATAAGCTCCACCCTCGACAGCAAATAGGAAAGCGCGCTTGTCACTTTCCTGCGGGTGAATGTCGATGTGTTTGCATGGCAAGCATCCGACATCCCTGGCGTTCCCAGGGAAGTGATTGAGCACCATCTTGCTGTCTGTCCCCATGCGCGACCCGTCAAGCAGAAGGTCAGGAAGCAAGATTTCGAATGGCAGGAGTTCATCACAGAGGAGATCAGGAAGTTGGAAGCAGCAGGCTTGGTGAGAGGAGTGCTCCATCCTACGTGGTTGGCCAATCCGGTGGTGGTGCGCAAGGCAAACGGGAAGTGGAGGCTGTGTATTGACTACACAGATATCAATAAGGCTTGTCCTAAGGACCCCTTCCCGTTGCCGTGCATTGACCAGATTGTTGACTCCACGGCCGGGTGTGATCTGTTATCATTCCTCGACGCCTACTCGGGCTACCACCAGAGCTTCATGACAAGGGAAGACGAAGAGAAGACATCATTCATCACCCCATGTGGTATGTATTGCTTTTTACGGATGCCTTTTGGGTTGAAGAGTGCTGGCTCAACGTTCGCAAGGGCGGTGCAAATTGGTTTTGAGCCCCAGCTACATAGAAATATGGAAGCTTATATGGATGACATAGTGGTCAAAACCAAGGACAAGGCAACTCTTGTACAAGACTTAGAAGAGACGTTCACCAACCTGCGCAAGATCAACCTCAAGTTGAACCCTGAGAAGTGTGTCTTCGGCGTTCCATCCGGCAAACTTCTCGGGTTCTTTGTGTCACAACGTGGGATCGAGGCAAGCCCAGACAAGATCAAGGCTATCGAGCAAATCGAGGCGCCCAAGCGGATCAAGGATGTGCATCGGCTCACTGGCTGCGTTGCCGCCATGAGCAGATTCATCTCCAAATCTGCCGAGCGCGCCCTTCCCTTTTTCGAAATCTTGAAAAAGGCGGGACCAATGGAATGGACCCCAGAGGCCGAAGCGGCGCTACAGGATTTGAAGAAATACCTCTCCTCTACGCCGATACTAGTTGCGCCTAGACCACAAGAGCCATTGCTGCTGTACCTAGCGACAACAAACCAAGTGGTCAGCGCTGCGCTAGTGGCACAGAGGGAGGTCAACGAAGAGGTAGTAGCAACGACAGGACCGGCAGATGGCGAGCCTGAGATTCCCCCGGCAGGGCCTGGTGCCGGCAAGGCGAGGCCCCCAGCAGAGTTTGACGTTGGCAGGACATGGCCTGCATGACCAAATGAAGTGGTGCAGAAGAAGTAGATGATGCAGCACCCGGTTTACTTTGTCTGCTCCCTCTTGCAGGGGGCTAGGTCAAGCTACTCCGGCGTGCAGAAATTGCTCTTCGGCCTTCTTATGGCCTCGAGGAAGCTGCGTCATTACTTCCAAGCCCATGAAATTACCGTCGTCACCCGCCTCCCATTGCAACGGATATTGCATAACCCAGACGCAACCGGGAGGATTGTGGAGTGGGCTTTGGAGCTGTCGAGCTTTGGTTTGAAGTTTGAAAGTACTTCGACGATCCAAAGCAGAGTCTTGGCGGAGTTCATTGCGGAATGGACTTCAACGCCCGACGAAGAGATCCAGGAAACCACTCTCCCCGGCAAGGAAGCAAGTCGCAACTGGATCATGTACTTTGACGGGGCTTTACCGCTGCAAGGCGCCGGTGCTGGTGTGCTGCTTGTCGCACCCACCGGAGAGCACCTCAAGTATGTACTTTCCCAGGGAGATGTCCACCAACAACACAGCTGAATACGAGGGGTTGCTTGCCGGTCTCAGGATCGCGGCAGACCTCGGGGTTAAGAAGCTCATCGTCAGGGGTGATTCACAGCTTGTCGTCAGGCAAGTCAACAAAGATTATCAGAGCCCGTTGATGCATGCCTACGTAGATGAGGTGAGGAAGCTGGAAGAGCGCTTTGATGGTATACAAGCGGAGCACGTTCCCCGAGCGAAGAACGACATCGCCGATTACCTGTCGAAGCGCGCTGCCTTCAAATTGCCTGTGGAACCAGGTACTTTTGTGCTTCGGTTGACTCAACCATCCGTCGAACCATCAACAGAGCAGAGCAAGCGGAGGAAATCAGGCCCCGGTAAGTACTTTCCCACCGAGCTCCCAAGAGCCGCCGGCAAGGATGCTGCCGTGGACCCTGAGCCTGCCGTGGGGCAGCCGACTCCGGCAGGGCGTCAAGCCCTGGCCGTGGAGACGGCCGCTCCCATGGCGGAGGAAATGCCTTTAGTCCTTGTCGTCGAGCCCCAGGCTCCGGCATGGGCACAACATACCGTCTGATTCCTCCAAACAGGGGAGCTTCCTGAGTAGCAGGAAGAAGCGGAGAAAGTAGCCCGTCGGTCTGCTATGTATCAGTTCGTCGATGACGTCCTGTACAGGAAAAGACCGAACGGTGTGAAATTGAAGTGCATTCCCCGGGAGGAAGGACTGGAGCTGTTGGCAGAGATACATGGAGGCATATGTGGCTCCCAGATAGGGTCAAGGGCCCTTGCCGGCAAGGCATTCTGGCAAGGTTTCTTCTGGCCCACTGCCCTCCAGGATGCAATGGCACTAGTAACCAGGTGTGAAGCGTGCCAGTTCCATTCGAAGAAACTTCATCAACCAGCTCAAGCCCTTCAAACAATTCCTCTCTCCTGGCCATTTTCGGTCTGGGGGCTCGACATACTGGGCCCTTTCCCCCGCGTAGTCGGAGGCTTTGAGTACTTGTACGTTGCAATCGACAAGTTCACAAAGTGACCGGAGGTGGAGGCGGTGAGAAAGGTGACAGCACAGTCAGCCGTCAAGTTCTTCAAGGGGCTAGTCTGCCGCTTCGGTGTGCCCAACAGGGTCATCACCGACAACGGAACGCAGTTCACAAGCCACACCTTCATGCAGTACATCCAAGACCTCGGCAGCAAGGTCTGTTCCGCCTCCGTGGCACACCCACGGAGCAACGGCCAAGCGGAGAGGGCAAATGCTGAAGTACTGCGAGGCCTGAGAAGAAAGACTTTTGATAAGCTGCACAAGAGTGGAAGGCGCTGGATTGATGAGTTGCCGGCGGTTCTGTGGTCGATCAGGACGACGCCAAATCGAGCCACCGGCCAGACGCCCTTTGCCCTGGTATACGGGGCAGAAGCAGTTCTCCCCACGGAACTCACGTACGGGTCACCTCGAGTGCTCGCTTATGACGAGCTTGAGCAAGAGCTATTGCGGCAAGATGACGCAATGCTCCTTGAGGAAGATCATCTTCGGGCGGCTGTGAGAGCAGGGCGCTACCAGCAAGCCTTGCACCGCTACCATAGCCGCAAGGCTCATGCCCGAAGCTTTGAGGAAGGCGACCTTGTTCTTCGGCGCGTTCAGTCGGCCAAGAATTCCAACAAGTTGACGCCGAAGTGGGAAGGCCCTTATCGGGTAATACGAGTCACCAAGCACAGCGCAGTCCGCCTGGAGACCAAAGATGCTATTCAAGTGAGCAACTCCTGAAACATTGAGCATCTTCGCAAGTTTTACCCATATGGCGTAGTTGCCGGGCTCCCCGGCAAACCATCTTTTGTACAAGCCTTGCCGGCAAGGCTAAAACAGCCGTTACCGCTATGTTTTTTTCAATAAGTTCTTTTAGAGCATCGTGCCCCACTGTCCGAATAAAGTGTGCGCCTAAGGTGTCATGTGTTTAAGAATATACGTATAATAGAAATACTTTCCCATATGTAACCCTCTGTACAAAGCCAGGCGTAGACCCTGAGCATAAATAAATGAAGCGCTGGCGCCCTAAGTTATATCATGCATGCTAGGTTAAGTCTCTCCCTCAGTTAGGGTTGATAGTGCTTAGCAGCGACTAACCCCTAGCATAGAGGTCGAGTGTGCGTTTCTCTGTGCCTTTCCATCCTTTTTGGTTCGCAGGGTACATGGGTGTTTCTGCTGAGCTGTTTGGAAGAAAGTGAACGAGCCGGCGCTCCGGCCTCGGCAAGCCAAGGTTGTCGGGGGCTGCAGATACAAAAATCCAACAACGGCAAGCCAAGGCTGCCGGGGGCTGCAGATTTGGATAAGTCTTTCATCCTCTGTTGTGCATTTCCGTAGGAAGTTGGGGCGTATGAAACCTCGTTTTGCTCCTAGACCACCGTGCTCCCCCTTTTTCCTGTACCCCAGTCCCTGGGTCGGAACCGGGTCGTAGTGGCGGTGGCGAGGAAATAAACAAGGGGCCTAACTCTATTTCGCCCCTGCCTCCGCCAAGAGCGTGAGAATGGTCGGCTGAAGTAAGGGGACGGCAAGGCCTGTTGCCGGGCATCAATGTTTATCTTAAAAATAACAAGGATTCATTCATTGGCATGGGCCTCGCTCGCGCACAAAGAACCCGGCAAGCACCCTTTTTCATTAAAAACGTCCCATACAGGTACAGTTCATACGGGGTGAAAAACATGAGCAAGGGGATTACAAATTTTAAATCTAACAAGTGCCCGCAGGCTTACAAACTAAAAAGAGATAAGATGCCCGTAATCCCTTTCTTGTCCCTCTCCTTAGAAGGTAGAACAAGATAGCGGGAGGGCAAAAAGAGCGCCTAGGCGAGATACGAGGAGCAGAAGGCACCAAGAGAATATTCCGGTGCCGGGAGGGGAGCTAGAAGATGAGGCAGCGGGCCGACAATACGCGACGAAGGCGTCGGTGCCCGCGTACTCCGACTTGACGGCCGCCACCCGCCTTCTTCCCCTTCTCCAACCCTCCTATGCCAGCCGCCCAAGGAGGCGACGGGGAACGCGCCGATGAAGAGCTTGACGAGAAAGGCCCTCGGCAGGGCGCGTGGCCGAGGGAGGGGCAACGCGGTCAGTCGGAGTCGGGGTCGGCGTCCCGCCGCTCGACGCCCTCGTCGTCGCTGTCGCTGTCCTCCTCGTCACTCCCGCTTGAGGAGGAATCTTCATCGTCGGAGGAGCTCTCCACGCAGCACTTTAGGCGAGTTCCAAGATCTCCAAAGACCTTGACGGAGAGCAGGCCGCCCTCCATTAACTTGAAGTAGAGGACGAGCCCCGCCGTCAGGCTGTGGACGCGAGCAAACGCCTTCCATCCGCGACGGAGGTACATGACGTGAGGAGCGGGGAAGTCGACGTCGACCCGCGTACCACCATTCCCGCAGCCCCTCATGTGCAGCCTGAGGGTCTAGGGCGGATGGAGCTCCATCTCCCGAGCAAATGGGGTAGGGAGACGGAGACGACGACGCGGTGGCCACAACAGCCTGATGAAGAACTCATGGGGCTGGTCCCCGACGTGGCCCTCCATCGCGGGAGGCAAGGGCGGGCCCACTTCAATTCATGGGTATTTAGTTCAATACCCATTATTTTTGCCCCAAAACTATGTATATAACAGTGTATAGTATGTGTGTGTATAGCAAAAATACGAAACTGGTACGAAATCTGATGTTTGCACGCATTCATGCCATTACAAGGCCAGCCCATCTCTAATTTTTCTCTCCCGACCCCCACACATGGTCCAGCAGCCCATTTTTCTGCTTCCCCAAGCCCAATACGAGATTAGCTACAGCCCAGCCATATGGCCTGATCGCAACAGAGCAATCGATCACATGAACTCGCAGATAACCAACGCGCTGCCTCCCCCGAATTCCAATCTTGCATGCGTCCGCAGACTCGCAAATTCCAATCCCGGCCCTATGATCAACGCGCCGACAGGGATGCACGTCGGTTGCGACAGGAAGGGGCCACGGGGCTGCGGCGCGGTCGAGACGGGTGTCCAGCGATCTGCGTTCGAGTGGCTGAGAAAAACGTCAGGCGTCGTTTTCTTCTGTTATTCTTCAGATTTCTACTTCTTGTGCTATACAAGGGTGAGTTAATCTGACTAATTGGTTTCCTATTTCAGTATATTGTAACCTGAGCCTTGTTTGCCATTCGAGACTATTTCAGTACAGTATAAAATATTCAAAGTTGAGACTTGTTTGTAGTGATACACAAGGATGAATTATTAAAGATACAAGAGTCGTTCAGGGTTTAGGGTTATTAAGCATTATAATACAGTAATACATATTATTTACAACTTGTGATGTGATTCCAAGTTGTAATATTCTAGTACAGTGATTTCATGTCAAAAATATATATATTCTAGTACAGTGATTTCATGTCAAAAATAGATATATTCTAGTACAGTGTTAGTATGGTGACATAATAGGTTTATGTGCCAAAAGCAAGGTTTAGGCCTTAAAAAAATTGCCTTTAAAATTTTGAATACACAACCTCTAAATCCTGGGCCCGTCCCTGGCGGGAGGCATCGCTGGCAGGGGCAAGGCCGGTGCGCCGCCCCGTCCCCCTCTTCCCCGAGTGCCACGGCGACCTCGGCCTCGCCCCCTCCCCCTTCCTCTCGTGGCCGGCTCCGCCGCCGCGGGCTCTTGGGAAGGAGGGACGCGCTGTCGAGCAGCGACCCTCGCCGCCACCGTTGAAGGGCCTGCACCCCCTCTCGCCATGGCAGATGGAAGAAAGGAGCGGAAGTGGAAGGAGATGGATGATGGAAGAACGTGGGATGGCATCCCCCTCCCCCTTCTTATAAAGGGGCGGGTCGGGGCTCGGCCGCCCCATTCGACCAATCAAACCATCTGGGGCGCAGGGAATCGGGACCGGCCCGCTGCTCCAATCAGCGACGGCTCGGTTTCCCGCCTCCACCGCCTGCCACCTGCATGGGGGACATGTGGCGAGCGAGCAGGATCGAGGGGACGGGTGAGGCGACCGTTCCCCACCCCGTGATCGTGGGGTGCGGACGCCTTGAACACCACGACCCGAGTCCGCTCAGTAAATGAGCCGCGCCTCTGCGCCTCCCTTTTTTTATGGGGAAGGCGCGAGCCGGCTCTTTACCACGATGTGACGCATGCATGCGGGAACCGTCCCAAGCATGACCCCCCCGTCACGCACGATCATCCACGTCGCGCGTTCAACGCGGGTTGTGGGGAAGCGCAAGCGAGCGAAAAGTTACCGCGGTAAAATCCGCCCCGCCTGGCCGTGCATCGTTCTGGGCCTGGCCCAACAACGTGTCGCGCTTATGTGTGGCCCAGGCCCGGGGGCTCCTATCGGTGTACAAAAGTAGGGGCCCTCCTTTTTACCCATTTACTTGTGCACGGGCAGTCAGAGCCGCGCCCACGGCCACACTAAGCAGGACAGAGGAGGGAAGCCGGAGGCACAAGGCAACCAGGAGCAACGCCAAGACCAAGAATCACAAAAGAGCAAAGGGGCAAGGTGGACTTCCCCGGCAAGACCCTTGCCGGGGCGGCCTCCGCGGCCCCGGCAAGAGCCTTGCCGGGGCAGCTTGCCCAACGCCAGCAGAGCGAGCCACCCTTGAGCCCGCGGGTTCCAACACCACCAACCAACCACATTGGAACCAAGGCTCGGGCGGCACCCCTATGGTGGCATGCAGATCTTCGTCAAGATCATGAACATACAAGATCAGATGAGGACCAGAAGACGACGACCCTCGGTGAGATCATTGCCGAGGAAATCCACGAGACCCCCGGCAAGACCCTTGCCGAGGACGGCCACGGTGCCGCGGCAAGACACTTGCCGGGGCCCCGGCAAGGCCCTTGCCGAAGACACCTACGGGGCCACGGCCAGGCCCGCGTCTGCCAAGGCTCCACCGCCGTCCCCATGCAGCTGCCAGCTCAACCAGCTGAGTAGGCACCTGCGTGGCGACGAGCGGCCTCCACAACCGACTCAGCAAGCACTTGCGTGGGGGCATGCAAGTCTTCGTGAAGGCTCCACCACCGCACCAGCCCAGCAGCCAGCCAACGTGGCGCCGCGACGCCTCATCATCTCGGACGCGTGTCGAAGCCAGGCTAGGCGGCGACAGCTGGGGCGTGCTTCCTTGCCGTCCCCGATAAAGTGAGAGGGGCACATCGGCAGCGCATTAAAAGGATAGACTCATCCACTGTAGACCTTTCCACCTCCTGTGTGCCATAGTGGCAACCCCTCTTTCCTATAAAAGGAGGCCCAAGGCGACCAAGAGGAGGATTCGGATCTTTTGGGCAAGTTGCACCCCGTAGCTAGCTCAAGACCACAAGAACACTCGAATACATCCACCAAAGCAGGACTAGGGTATTACGCATCTCCGCGGCCCGAACCTGGGTAAGCGATCCGTGTGCTTCCTGTCAGACCCGCTCTTTGCACAACCCAGCACCCGCCAACCATAGAAGGGATTCCAGTGATCCCATAGGTGTCGTTTCCCTGACAATGAGGTAATTGTACCTTCTCTCGAATTGCATAGTAGCTCATCACAGAAAACCGTTCCCATGATGCCTACACCAACTAGAGAGGAAGCTAATGATAATGATCATGAAACTTCAGATCAAGTTACTACCGAACCTCGTAGGTCAACCAGAGCATGTTCCGCACCAGAGTGGTGATACGTCTCCAACGTATCTATAATTTATGAAGTATTCATATTGTTATATTATAATTCTTGGATGTTTTACAATCATTTTATAGCAACTTTATATCTTTTTTGGGACTACCCTATTGACCCAGTGCCCAGTGCCAGTTGCTGTTTTTTGCTTGTTTTTTACATCGCATGAGATCAATATCAAACGAAGTCCAAACACCGTGAAACTTTTTGTGGGTTTTTATGGACCAAAAGACAACCAGTGGGCCAAAAAAGCACCTGGGGGTGCCCCGAGGGGGCACAACCCACCAGGGCGCGCCTGGGGGCCCAGGCGCGCCCAGGTGGGATGTGCCCACCTCGGTGGCCTCCTGCACCCCCTCTTTGCACTATAAATTCCCAAATATTCAGAAACCCTTCGGGGTGAACCTAGATCAGAAGTTCCGCTGCCGCAAGGCTCTTTAGCCACCGAAAACCAATCTAGACCCCGTTCCGGCACCCTGCCGGAGGGGGGAATCATCTCCGGTGGCCATCTTCATCATCCCGGCGGCCACCACGGTGAGGAGGGAGTAGTCCACCCTCGGGGCTGAGGGTTTGTACTAGTAGCTATGTGTTTAATCTGTTTCTCTCGTGTTCTTGAGATGTCAAGATCTTGATGTATCGCGGGCTTTGTTAATATAGTCGAATCATATGGTGTTTTCCCCTCTCTATCTTGTTGTGATGAATTGAGTTTTTCCCTTTGAGATTTCGTTGTTATCGGATTGAATAATTTTATGGATTTGAGAACACTTGATATATGTCTTGCAAATGAATACTCGTGGTGACAATGGGGTAACGTATTGATTCACTTGATATATGTTTTGGCACTCGACTCGCGGATTCCCAAGGTGACATTGGGGTAATCTATGCATAGGGGTTGATGCACATTCTTGTCTTTGTTTCTCCGATAGAAATCTTGGGGCACTTTTTGAAGTTCTTTGTGTTGGATTGAGTATTATGAATATGAATTTTCTTTGGTGTTATTTTAGTATGAACTCTAGGATAGATCGAACGGAAAGAATAGCTTTGTGTTATTTTAGTACGAACTCTTGAATAGATCGAACGGAAAGAATAGCTTTGAGGTGGTTTCGTACCCTACAAACAATTTATTCTTATGTTCTTCGCTAGATAGGAACCTTTGAGTGATTCTTCATCGCACTTTGAGGGGTGGTCATATGATCCAATTATATTAGCACTACTGAGAGATTGCACTAGCGAAAGTACGGACCCTAGGCCTCATTTTCAAGCATTGCAATACGTTTTTGTGCCCGTTTACTATTTGCTACCTTGCTGTTTTTATTTATTCAGATTATAAAAATATATTTCTACCATCAATATTACACTTTTATCACCATCTCTTCGCCGAACTTGTGCACCTATACAATTTTCCTTTGTATTGGGTGTGTTGGGGACACAAGAGATTTCTTGTATTTGGTTGCCGGGTCGTTTGAGAGAGGCCATCTTCATCCTACACCTCTCACGGATTGATAAACCTTAGGTCATCCACTTGAGGGAAAATTGCTACTGGCCTACAAAACAATGCGCTTGGAGGCCCAACACGTGTCTACAAGAATAAAGTTACGTAGTAGACATCAAGCTCTTTTCTGGCGCCGTTGCCGGGGAGGTGAGTGCTTGAAGGTATATCTTTAGATCTTGCAATTGAATCTTTTAGTTTCTTGTTTATCACTAGTTTGGTTTATAAAAGAAAACTACAAAAAAAATGGAATTGGGGTTGCATCATATTTTTCATCTTTATAATGTCTTTCGTGAAAATGATGGAAAGGAAAATTGTGCTCAATTGATAGAGGAAGAATTCTATAAAATGTTTGACAAAAAATCTTTGAATGATAAGCATGATTGCAATGCTGTTAGTTTGAATTCTTTGAATATCCATGATGTTAATGATATGCAAAGCCATAAGCTTGGGGATGCTATGTTTGATGAAGATGATATTTTTAGTCCCCCAAGATTTGATGTGCAATTTTTTTATAATGATTGCATTCCTCCTATTTATGATGATTATAATGAAGAAAGTGGATTCGGAGAGGTCATGACTTTATTTAGTGATGAATCCACCATTTTGGATGAGGCTTCAATTGACTATGATAACAAAGTTGCTATGTATGATGATTATGGTGATGACATGTATGATATAAAGAATAATTATAACCATGAAACTTGTGATCATGATTTCAATTTTCAATCCCATGATAGTTATTTTGTTGAGTTTGCTCCCACTACTATTGATGAGAAGAAATTTGCTTATGTGGGGAGTAATAAAATTTCTATGCTTGTGGACCATGAAAGTAATGCTTTATGTGATAGTTATATTGTTGAATTTATTCATGATTCCATTGAAAATTATTATGAGGGAGGAACATATGCTTGTAGGAATTGCAATAATATCAACTTTCCTCTCTATGTGTTGAAAATCTTGAAGTTATGTTTGTTTTGCATTCCTATGCTAGTTGATTCTTGCTCTCAAAAGTTATTTGCTCACAAAATGCCTATGCATAGGAAGTGGGTTAGGCTTAAATGTGCTTGCCATGTGTTTCATGATGCTCTTGTTATGTTTCAATTCTTGTCTTTTATGTGAGTATCATTGAAATCATCATGCCTAGCTAAAAGGCATTAAAGAAAAGCGCTTGTTGGGAGACAACCCAACAGTTATACCTACTGTTTTTGTGTGTTCACATGATTAGGCTACTGTAGTAATCATGTTTTATAGCTTTTGTTTCAATAAAGTGCCAAGTAAAGCCTTTGGGATAGTGTGGATGATAGTTGACTTGATGCTGTGTAAAAACAGAAACTTTTGTGTCCAGTGCAGATATTCTTATCTTTTACTGGAACGTGGAAAAATTCTGAAATTTTTACATTTGATGGGTATACAAATTATCTACGTTGTCCTAATTTTTCAGAATTTTTGGAGTTACATAAGTATGACCTTAATTCAGATCTTTACGTATTGTTATGTTTTTGATAGATTCTGTTTTCAATGCATAGTTTGCTTGTTTCCTAGTTTCTATGGCTTATATTGTTCAATATAAATTGTGGAAATGATATGCTACAGTAGGAATTGTGTGAGAACAATTATGAATCTTGTCTTTGATAGTACCAAGGTGAATGATTTGTCTTTATCATACTAACCCATCTCACGAAGTTCCGTTAAGTTTTGTGTGATTGAAGTTTTCAAGTTTTGGGTGAGATATTGATATGAGGAGAATAGGAGTGACAAGACCCTAAGCTTGGGGATTCCCAAGTCACCCAAGGTATTATTAAAGGAATATCCAAGCAACTAAGCTTGAGGATGCCCCGGAAGGCATCCCCTCTTTCGTCTCCAACATTATCGGTAACCTCACTTAGAGCTACGTTTTCATTCGTCACATGATATGTGTTTTGCTTGGAGCGTCAATTTATTTTGTTAGGGTTTTCTTGATGTTATTTAGAAAGAAAAAAAATGCATCTTTTATTTCAATAAAAGTGGCAATGATAGCCTTTGCCATGCTTATTTTGCAAGTCTACATGTTGCTGTTTGAAAACAGAAAGTTTACCGATCTTGCAAAAATTCCCTAGAAAAGTCAGAATGTGATAAAATGTTGAAACTTTTTGCACAATAAGCTCCTATAAACTTTCTACAGTGTGTTAAATTTTCAGAATTTTTTGAGTTGAATAAGTATTGATACTCTTGCATTCTTTACAGATTGTACTGTTTTTTCAAATTGCTGTTATGTTTTCATTGTTTGCATATGTTTGTTTGTTTAATGATTCTATTTGAGGATAATAGTATTAAATATGCAGAGTCATTTAGTATGCAATGTTGAATAATAATTTTAGTTATTTGCTACAGTAGAGAATGATAAGGTTTTTGCGTTGGTTTATACTAACTTATCTCACGAGTTCTTGTCGAGTTTTGTGTGGATGAAGCTTTTGAGATTTAGGAAAACCGTGATATGAGAAGAATTAAGGAGACACAAAAGCTCAAGCTTGGGGATGCCCCAGGCACCCCAAGATAATATTTCAAGAAGTCTCAAGCATCTAAGCTTGGGGATGCCCCGGTAGGCACCCCACCTTTCTTTTTCAACAATTATCGGTTAGTATCGGTTGAGCCTAAGTTTTTGCTTCTTTACATGAGTTGTGCTATTCTTGGAATGTTATTTATTTTCATTTTGCTTGCTGTTTTAATAAAATACTTAAATCTGAATGTTTTTAAATAAAATAGAGTCCTCAAATAGTTGCCAGGGAGGCTAAGTAAGCGGCATTCACATCCCGTCAACGAAGCTCTTTTCTATGGAATTGCTCTAGTGTTTCACTTATATCCTATGAGTAAATTGTTGAATAAATTGAATGTCATGAAGTTGAAATCATATCATGCCTAGTGGTAGCTTCACATTGGGTTTAGAAAGTGAACCTTTTGAGGCTTGACAATCACAATATTGGTCATACAAGCAATTCATGAATAATTAGTATAAGGAAGAGAACTTTCACATGCAAATACACTATCTTGGAAACCCTTTGTGATTGTGAACCTCCATCAAAATATTATATGCCAAAATTGTTGACATTGGGCAAGGAAGAAAATGTAATGGTCTATGTTTGTTCATATTCACATAGAAGTTATATTGTCATAGATCCTTCAACATGTGGTGCTTGCCCCCCATCTTTGCTAGCCAAAAATTATGCATCAAGTAGAGATACTACTTATGCGTCCAAAAAACCCCTTAAACCCAAATCTTATCTTCAAGAGTCCACCATACCTACCTAAGGATTGAGCAAGATCCTTCAAGTAAAGTTTCATCGGTGCAAAAAGGCAATAAAAATTGGTTCTAAAAGTGTTAGATCATTTAGTGTAACAGAAAATTGAGCGTTGTACGAACTTGTGATGGCAAAGAATAAAAGCGACAGACTGCATAATAAAGGTTGCTATCATAAGGGGCAATATAAAGTGACGTTCTTTTGCACTAGGGGGTTGAGCATACAAACAAATAAGTGCATGGCAACCTCTGCTTCCCTCTGCGAAGGGCCTATCTTTTACTTTTATGTATTTCCTTTTATGCAAAAATTCAAAGTTTTTCTCTCTATTCCTTTTTATTTTTCTCCTTTGGCAAGCATCATGTGGTGAGGAAAGATCTAGGCACATATGTCCAGTTGAATATGGGTAGCATGAGTTATTATTGTTGACATCGCCCTTGAGGTGAATACGTTGGGAGGCAAAACAATAAGCCCTATCTTTCTATGTGTCTGGTTGAAACGTTTTGCTCATGTGTATGCAGTGAGTGTTAGCAATCATAGAAGACTATAAGATGGTTGAGTATGTGGAGCTCTTACTTAAACTCCGTTGAATAAGTTGAATTGCAATTGCTTGGTGACTAAGAACATAGGTTGTTGAGTTTCAAGAGAGATCATTGTTTGAACCTTAACATGTGAATTGGTTGCTACTATAACATGAGAAGTTTCATTGTTGTTATGATGCTAGGAAAAGTGACTGAAATTATCCTGGATCAAACATATGCACTTTGCTAGAATGCAGACTTCATAAATTATTTCTTTTATCATTTACCTACTCGAGGACGAGTAGGAATTAAGCTTGGGGATGCTGATACGTCTCCAACGTATCTATAATTTATGAAGTATTCATGTTGTTATATTATAATTCTTGGATGTTTTACAACCATTTTATAGCAACTTTATATCATTTCTTGGGACTAACCTATTGACCCAGTGCCAGTTGCTGTTTTTTGCTTGTTTTTACATCGCAGTAAATCAATATCAAACAAAGTCCAAACACCGCGAAACTTTTTGTGGATTTTTTATGGACCAAAGGACCACCAGTGGGCCAAAGAAGCACCTAGGGGGTGCCCCGAGGGGGCACAACCCACCAGGGCACGCCTGGGGGCCCAGGCGCACCCAGGTGGGTTGTGCCCACCTCGGTGGCCTCCTGCACCCCCTCTTTGCACTATAAATTCCCAAATATTCCGAAACCCTTCGGGGTGAACCTAGATCAGAAGTTCTGCCGCGGCAAGGCTCTGTAGCCATCGAAAACCAACCTAGACCCCGTTCCGGCACCCTGCCGGAGGGGGAATCATCTCCGGTGGCCATCTTCATCATCCCGGCGGCCAACACGATGAGGAGGGAGTAGTCTACCCTCGGGGCTGAGGGTTTGTACCAGTAGCTATGTGTTTAATATCTCTCTCTCTCTCTCTCTCTCTCTCTCTCGTGTTCTTGAGATGTCACGATCTTGATGTATCGCGGGCTTTTTTAATATAGTCGGATCATATGGTGTTTTCCCCTCTCTATCTTGTTGTGATGAATTGAGTTTTTCCCTTTGAGATTTCGTTGTTATAGGATTGAATACTTTTATGGATTTGAGAACACTTGATATATGTCTTGGAATTGAATACTCATGGTGACAATGGGGTATCGTATTGATTCACCTGATATATGTTTTGGCACTCAACTACGGATTCCCGAGGTGACATTGGGGTAATCTATGTATAGGGGTTGATGCATGTTCTTGTCTTTGTTTCTCCGATAGAAATCTTGGGGCACTCTTTGAAGTTCTTTGTGTTGGATTGAGTATTATGAATATGAATTTGCTTTGGTGTTATTTTAGTACGAACTCTAGGATAGATCAAACGGAAAGGATAGCTTTGTGTTATTTTACTACGAACTCTTGAATAGATCAAACGGAAAGAATAGCTTTGAGGTGTTTTCGTACCCTACAAACACTTTTTCTTATGTTCTCCGCTATATAGAAACTTTTGAGTGATTCTTCATCGCACTTTGAGGGGTGGTCATATGATCCAATTATATTAGCACTGTTGAGAGATTGCACTAGCGAAAGTACGGACCCTAGGCCTCATTTTATAGCATTGCAATACCGTTTTTCTGCCTGTTTACTATTTGCTACCTTGCTGTTTTTATTTATTCAAATTATAAAAATATGTTTCTACCATCAATATTACACTTTTATCACCATCTCTTCGCCGAACTAGTGCACCTATACAATGTTCCATTGTATTGGGTGTGTTGGGGACACAAGAGATTTCTTGTATTTGGTTGCAGGGTCGTTTGAGAGAGACCATCTTCATCCTACACCTCTCATGGATTGATAAACCTTAGGTCATCCACTTGAGGGAAAATTGCTACTGTCCTACAAAACTCTGCACTTGGAGGCCCAACACGTGTCTACAAGAATAAAGTTGCATAGTAGACATCAAGTGGTACGGTAATCCTGTTCTGGAAGTCATGTTACTAGACCATGACGAACCTACGAACTACGAGGAAGCAATGATGAGCCCAGATTCTGATAAATGGCTTGAGGCCATGAAATCTGAGATAGGATCCATATATGAGAACAAAGTGTGGACTTTGGTGTACTTGCCCGATGATCGGCAAGCCATTGAGAATAAATGGATCTTCAAGAGGAAGACGGACGTTGATGGTAGTGTTACTATCTACAAAGCTCGACTTGTCGCAAAAGGTTTTCGACAAGTTCAAGGTGTTGACTACGATGAGATTTTCTCACTCGTAGCGATGCTTAACTCTGTCCGAATCATGTTAGCAATTGCCACATTTTATGAAATCTGGCAAATGAAAGTCAAAACTGCATTCCTTAATGGATTTCTTAAAGGAGAATTGTATATGATGTAACCGGAAGGTTTTGTCGATCCTAAAGGTGCTAACAAAGTGTGCAAACTCCAGCGATCCATCTATGGACTGGTGCAAGCATCTCGGAGTTGGAATATATGCTTTGATAAGGTGATCAAAGCATATGATTTTATATAGACTTATGTTGAAGCCTGTATTTACAAGAAAGTGAGTGGGAGCTCTGTAACATTTCTGATATTATATGTGGATGACATATTGTTGATCGAAGATGATATAGAATTTCTGGATAGCACAAAAGGATACTTGAATAAGAATTTTTCAATGAAAGACCTCGGTGAAGCTACTTAAATATTGGGCATCAAGATCTATAGGGATAGATCGAGACGCTTAATAGGACTTTCACAAAGCACATACCTTGACAAGATTTTGAAGAAGTTCAAAATGGATAAGTCAAAGAAAGGGTTCTTGCCTATGTTGCAAGGTGTGAAGTTGAGTAAGACTCAAAGCCCGACCACAACAGAAGATAGAGAGAGAATGAAAGTCATTCCCTATGCCTCAGCCATAGGTTCTATAAAGTATGCCATGTTGTGTACCAGACATATCGTGTACCTTGCCATGAGTTTGGCAAGGGGGTACAATACTGATCCAGGAGTAGATCACTGGACAGCGGTCAAAATTATCCTTAGTTACCTAAGATGACTACGGAAATGTTTGTCGGTTATGGATGTGATAAAGAGTTCGTTGTAAAGATTTAAGTCAATGCAAGCTTTGACACTAATCTAGATGACTCTAAGTCTCAATCTAGATACATATTGAAAGTGGGAAAAATTAGCTAGAGTAGCTCCGTGTAGAGCATTGTAGACATAGAAATTTGCAAAATACATACGGATCTGAATGTGGCAGACCCGTTGACCAAACTTCTCTCACAAGCAAAACATGATCACACCTTAATACTCTTTGGGTATTAATCACATGACGATGCGAACTAGACTATTGACTCTAGTAAACCATTTGGGTGTTGGTCACATGGCGATGTGAACTGTGGGTGTTAATCACATGGCGATGTGAACTATTGGTGTTAATCACATGGCGATGTGAACTGGATTATTGACTATAGTGCAAAAGGGAGACTGAAGGAAATATGCCCTAGAGGCAATAATAAAGTTGTTATTTTATATTTCCTTATATCATGATAAATGTTTATTATTCATGCTAGAATTGTATTAACCATAAACTTGATACATGTGTGGATACATAGACAAAACACTGTGTCCTTAGTAACCCTCTACTAGACTAGCTCGTTAAAACAAAGATGGTTAAGTTTCCTAACCATAGACATGTGTTGTCATTTGATGAACGGGATCACATCATTAGGAGAATGAAGTGATGGACAAGACCCATCCGTTAGCTTAGCATATTGATCGTTCAGTTTTATTGCTACCGCTTTCTTCATGTCAAATACATATTCCTTTGACTATGAGATTATGCAACTCCGGGATACCGGAGGAATACCTTGTGTGCTATCAAATGTCACAACGTAACTGAGTGATTATAAAGATGCTCTAAAGGTATCTCCGAAGGTGTTTGTTGGGTTGGCATAGATCGAGATTGGGATTTGTCACTCCGAGTATCGAAGAGGTATCTCTGGGCCCTCTCGGTAATGCACATCATGATAAGCCTTGCAAGCAATGCGACTAATGAGTTAGTTGCGGGATGATGCATTGGAACGAGTAAAGAGACTTGTCGGTAACAAGATTGAACTAGGTTTGAAGATACCGACGATCGAATCTCGAGCAAGTAACAAACCGATGAAAGAGGGAATGACGTATGTTGTCATTACAGTTCGACCGATAAAGATCTTCGTAGAATATGTGGGAACCAATATGAGCATCCAGGTTCCGCTATTGGTTATTGACCGGAGAGGTGTCTCGGTCATGTCTTCATAGTTCTCGAACCCGTAGGGTCCGCACGCTTAACGTTCGATGACGATTTGTATTATGAGTTATGTGTTTTGGTGACAGAAGATTGTTCGGAGTCCCGAATAAGAGCACGGACATGACGAGGAGTCTTGAAATGGTCGAGAGGTAAAGATTAATATATTGGGTGATAGTATTTGGACACCGGAAGTGTTTCGGAATGTATCGAGTATGTATCAGAGTACCAGGGGGTTACTGGAACCCCTCGGGGGAAAATATGGGCCACATGGGCCATAGGAGGGAGGCAGGCTAGCCCACAAGTGGTGGCGCCCCCCAAGGGAGGAGTCCGAATTGGACTAGGGGAGGGGGCGGCGCCCCCCTTTCCTTCTCCTTCTTCCTCTCCTTCCCCCTTCCCCCCTTCGATAAAAGGAAGGGGGCGAATTGGACTAGGAGCTCAAGTGGGACTCCTCCCACTTGGGGCGCCCCTAGTCCGGCCTACTCCCCTCTCCCTCCTTTATATACCGGGGGGCGCCTGATGTCGCTTGAAGCTACGTCAGTTTTTCCCCAAAGAGGAAGGTGTTGAGGATATAGACCTTAGAGTCACCCGCCCGGAGGGGCCGGGTTACTCGTACGGTCGTTGCCAGAAACCCGGAGCCAAGTTTGAAGACGATGGGCCAGAGATGGGCTGAGACCCGGATATGGCTTAAGGCCCATAGTTGCAATCATTATTATGGTAGAACTTGTAGTGTAAGGCAAGTATAGTTGAGAGTCCGAGCCGGACACTCTTATGAGCCGGCCGGGACTCTAAGGGCTGCTGGGCGTCAGCCTCCCTATATAAAGGGATGACCCGGCAGCAGTTTAAGGGCGACAACAATCTCATCGAGAGCCGGGCATAGCTGTTTAGCTCCCTGGTGATCGTAACCCTAATCAATATCACCTCAAACTGGACGTAGGCTTTTACCTTCACCGTAAGGGGCCGAACCAGTATAAACCCTCGTGTTCCTTGTCCCGCATAACCCCTTCAAGCTTCCTAGCTGCGATGGCTCCACGATTAAGTCCTAGCTCGAGGACATCTGCCGTGACAATTCCACGACAGTTGCCGCCCACCGTGGGGCCAGCGCACGGTGGATTTGAGTTCTGGAAGGGCAGCTTCGAAGGGCTCAAGGGATACGCCGTGGGCCGGATGACCAAGAGTCGTCGTGGCAAGCTCTACATCGACGATGCAAACTGGGGCCCCGACGCCGGCTCAATTGAGTACGGGTACCGGGTCCCCTTCGGCGGAATTCATGTCTTCATTGGCAAAATTGGTGAGCCGGGCCCGAGCCGGATCTCTGCGCCGATCTCATCGAAACGGCTCAGCGCGCACGACCCGCCCGGTCCCGGCCTGCCTTAAGGCGCGCTTTTGTGGGATGCATCCATGGAGGGCCCTCTGATCCATCTGGGTCTGGTGATGAGGCGGTCGCCGGCTCTGATGGCGAGTCGGCCACCGATGAGTCAAACTCGTTGTACCAACTTCAAGATGGCAGGCTCATGGGCTGGTCCGATGGTGACAGTATTCCAGACCCGTTTGAGCCGCCGAGTCAGGTTGGAGTCTTTATGGCCGGTGCGCAGCCTGTTCAGAACCCCGCTGCTGGAGCGAGTAACCCGGTGCCTTCTCCGGCTCAGGTGCTGATGGATCTCACGGACAAGATGACGGCCCTGTTAACCGCCACAGTTGACCCGGCAGATCAAGCTCAGCACGATGCCGAGGTGGCACAGTTAAAATTGGATCTAATAAAAGCTAAAGAGGATCTTGCAGCGGAAGGGATCAGGCTGGCTGCGGAGAGGGCGGCTCTCGATGCCCAAACTCAGCTGATCCAGGCGCAGTCTTTCCAACTCACGATTGATCAAAACACGGCCAATGAGGTCCTGAGAAGGAGGCATCAAAAGGCCCAATCTCGACTCCCTCCGGTTTACGATCCACGCAACCTCTTCAACACGCCAGGTGCAGGGTCCAGTAACCCGCCAGGGATCATAGCGCCCGGGTCTAGACCCCTTATTCAGCTACGAGTGATGGGGCCTCCCCAGGTGCCCCCTGCCCCGCCTCAGTACGTGCCAATACCCCCGGGTCATTATAATAACCCGCTGGAGAACATGGTCGCTGCGGCAGCACGGCTGGCGGCTCTACCAGTTGACGGCGACTCTCCGACGGCTGTTGAGACCCGCCGGGTCAGGGAACTCCTTCAGACAGCACTGGCGCAGCAAGAGGCGTACTCCTACAGTCGGGACAGGATCCACTCGACCCCTCGTCCAGGCCAGAGCCCGAGTTACAGCCGGCACATGGTCTCAGCAACCGGCTCAAGTAACGTCCGACGCCATGACCCGCCCCCTGGCCATGGCCCGGTTCATAATGGAGCCTTTTACGCAGCAGACCAAGCGCGGCAAGAGGCGAAGCAAGTACCTCAGTTGACGGCTCACCAGACCCCCCCGGCTTATCCGACGACTTCCGTTGATGTGGGTATCCCTACCAGGACCGGGGGTGTCCCTTGTTTGGTGCCAGCTATCCGTAATGAACGTCTACCTAAGGACTTCAAAGGCCCTAGGAAGGTGCCTAACTACACAGCTGACTTACAGCCTGCAGCCTGGATTGAGAGTTATGAGATGGCTATGGAATTGCTGGAGGTCAGTGAGGCGGCCATGGCCAAGTATTTCACCATGATGTTAGATGGAACTGCCCGCACGTGGTTGAAAGGGCTACCACCGAATTCCATTGGGTCTTGGGCTGAGCTGAAAGCCCGGTTCATCCAAAACTTCAAAGATACCTGTAGGCAGTCTATGTCAATTGTGGATTTGACTAACTGTAAGTAGCAGGAGGGTGAATCCACGACCCATTGGGTTCGCCGGGTCAAGGAGATCATACATTCATCAGATAAGATGGATGCCGGCTCTGCAGTCTTAATGTTGGAACAGAACTGTCGCTTTGTGCCCCTAAAGATGAAACTCGGGCGGCTTAAACGCGACTGCACCGATATGGGTACACTAATGGCGGCTCTTGTCAAGTACGCCGATTCCGATGGTACCAAGGATCCCCCTTCAGATGATGAAAGGACAGGGAAGGGAAAGAAGAACGGCAACGGCAAGGGTCCTCAGTTTAACCCGGGTAACCAAGGAGGAGGCAAGCGCAAGGCCGATGGCAGCCTAGAGTTTGTAGCCAACGCCAACTCCCAAGGTAATAACCAGCGACGCAAGGGGTGGCCCCCTCCCCGAGGCGGCGGGTCAGGTCCAACGCTGGAGCAGCTGTTGAATGAACCTTGTCCAAGGCATGGCTCTAGAGAGAAGCCAGCGACTCATCTGTGGAAGGATTGCGCGATCATGAAGGCCTTTAAGAATTACAATGGCCCGGGCGGCGGTTCAGGCGCCGGCGGCTTTCATAGCCCGGGCGGCGGCTCAAATTCCGGTCCTCAGAACGGTCAAGGGGGCTTTAATCAACAGTCTGGCCAGGGTCATCAACAGCAGCAGGGGGGTTATCAGACCAATCCAAAGCAGCTTAGCGGGGGACAATATCATGTGTTTACCACTAGTCTGTGCAAGCGAGATCAGAAGCTTCATAAGAGGGCTGTGAATGCTGTTGAACCGGCGGTCCCACGCTACTTGCGGTGGTCTGAGCAGCCTATAGTGTGGAGTAGGGAGGATCACCCTCCCCGGGTGGATAACCCGGGCCACTTGGCCTTAGTGGTGGCTCCTCAAGTGGGAGGTTACAAGTTCACAAAGGTACTCATGGATGGAGGCAGCAGCATCAACATCCTCTATTATGAGACTTTTCGCCGTATGGGGTTGGTTGATAAGAACCTCAGCCAGTCAAACACTATCTTCCATGGTGTGGTACCTGGTAAGTCGGCGTATCCAGTTGGCAAGATTGAATTGGAAGTGGCTTTTGGGGATGAGAACAACTACAGGGTGGAGAAGTTGACCTTTGAGGTGGTCAAGATAAGAAGTCCATATCATGCTATATTTGGGCGGCCGGCTTACGCCAAGTTCATGGCACGACCGTGTTATGTGTACTTACAGCTCAAGATGCCGGGTCACAATGGGACTATTATGGTTCACGGCAGCCGGAAAGTGGCTCTGGAGTGTGAGGAAGGTGATGCGGCTTATGCAGAATCTGTGTGTGCTACAGAGGAGTTGAAGTTTTACAAAGACAATGTTGACCCAACAGATATGACCTCTCTGAAAAAGCCAACCACAGAACAAGAGCCGGCAATGAATTTTAAATCAGCTGACGAGACTAAACTTGTTGATTTTGTTCCAGGTGACTCATCTCAGCAGTTTAGCATCAGTGCAAATCTGGATCCAAAATAGGAAAGCGCGCTCATCGAGTTCATCCGTGAGAATAGGGACATCTTCGCGTGGAAACCTTCTGACATGCCAGGTGTACCTAGAGAACTCGCTGAGCATACTCTCAATGTTGATTCGAAATTTAAGCCAGTCAGACAGTTCCTTCGGCGGTTTAATGAGGAAAGGCGGAAAGCTATTGGTGAAGAAGTAGCCCGGCTCTTGGCGGCCAGGTTTATCGTTGAAGTCTTTCACCCAGAGTGGTTGGCTAACCCGGTGCTCGTGCTCAAGAAGAACGGCACCTGGCGGATATGTGTGGACTACACGGACTTGAACAAGGCATGTCCGGCTGATCCTTTTGCCCTCCCCCGTATTGATCAAATCATTGATGCTACGGCAGGTTGTGCACGCTTAAGTTTCTTGGATGCTTATTCCGGATATCATCAGATTAAGATGGCAGTTAAGGACCAGGAGAAGACGGCGTTCATCACTCCTTTTGGAGCCTTCTGCTATGTGTCTATGCCCTTTGGGCTCAAGTGTGCACAGGCGACTTACCAGCGTTGTGTACAGAACTGTCTTCATAAGCAGACCGGGCGCAATGTTCACTCATACGTGGACGATATTGTGGTTAAATCCATCAAGGAGGAAACCCTGATAGATGATTTAAGGGAAACCTTTGATAATCTCCGGGTCTATAAGATGATGCTTAACCCGGCCAAGTGTGTCTTTGGTGTTCCTGCAGGCAAGCTCTTGGGTTTCTTGGTTTCTGACAGAGGCATTGAGGCTAACCCGGAGAAGATCAAGGCCATCACCTCCCTGGCTAAGCCGGCGTGTATAAATGACGTTCAGCGCTTGGCGGGTCGCATCGCTGCTTTAAGCCGGTTTATAAGCCGTTTGGGTGAGAAGGCCATGCCCTTATATCAGTTGATGAAGAAAACTGATAACTTTGTCTGGAATGATGCAGTTAATACCGCTTTTGAGGATTTGAAGAAGCAGCTGGCAGAGCCCCCAGTCCTTGCTGCTCCGGTTGATAAGGAGCCTTTACTACTGTATGTGGCGGCAAATGCACGAGCCGTCAGCGTGGCTATTGTGGTGGAGCGCAAGGAGGCGGGTAAGGAACATCCGGTTCAATGGCCGGTTTATTATGTCAGCGAAGTGCTCATTGAGTCCAAGCAGCGGTACCCGCATTGGCAGAAGCTGGTATATGGTGTGTTCATGGCAAGCCGGAAACTTAAGCATTATTTTCAGGGTCAGCCCATCACTGTGGTCAGCTCTGCTCCCCTTGGCGATATCATTCAAAACAGAGAGGCTACAGGGAGAATTGCTAAGTGGGCTATAGAACTTGGGCCTCATGGTCTCAAATATGTGCCACGCACTGCTGTTAAGTCTCAGGCTTTGGTGGATTTCATCAATGATTGGACAGAATCACAAGTGCCTGAGCAAAAGCCGGATAACACTTATTGGACTATTCACTTTGATGGGTCCAGGCAGTTGGAGGGCTCGGGGGCTGGCGTTGTGTTGGCTTCCCCTAAGGGTGACAAGTTCCATTATCTGCTACAGTTGATGTTTCCTTGCACTAACAATGCGGCTGAGTACGAGGCCTTGCTCCACGGTCTTCGGATGGCTAAGGAGATGAGCTTAAGCCGGGTAAGGTGCTTTGGTGACTCCGACTTGGTGGCTCAACAAGTATCAGGCAAGTGGGATTCTAAAGATCCTCTCATGGCGGCTTATCGCCGCGAGGTTGATGCCATTGCTGGGCACTTCCAGGGCTACCAAGTGGAGCACATTGATCGCAGGAAGAACGAGGCGGCTGATGCTCTAAGCCGGCTAGGCTCTCAGCGAAAGCCGGTGCCGCCTAACACTTTCCTGGACGTCCTATATAGCCCTTCGGTTAAGGTGCCTACGGAGGAAGATTTGGCCGTCCCTGACCCGGAGGCACGGCTGGTGGCGGCTCTCCATATCATACCAGACTGGACAATGCCATATCTGGCTTACATGACCCGGGGCGAGTTGCCTGAGGATGAAACTTTGGCCAGGCAAATAACCCGGCGGGCCAAGTCAATGATTGTTATCGATGGCGAGTTGCATCATCGCAGTGTTACAGGAGCATTTCAGCGTTGTGTTTCCCCTGAGGAAGGTCAAGAGATCTTGCGTGAGATCCATGAAGGGGATTGTGGACATCACGCCGGCTCAAAGTCCCTCGTGGCCAAGGCTTTTCGTCATGGTTTTTATTGGTTGACGGCTCATGCTGATGCAGAGGACTTGGTCAGTAAATGTGATGGTTGCCAGAGGTTTTCACGACGGGCTCATGTGCCGGCTCAGGAGCTGAGGATGATCCCAATTACTTGGCCCTTTGCGGTCTGGGGGCTTGACATGGTTGGGCCTTTTAAAAGGTCCAAGGATAAGAAGACCCACCTCTTGGTGGCAGTTGACAAGTTCACAAAGTGGGTGGAAGCTGAGCCAGTTAGCAAGTGCGATGCAGCCACGGCGGTTCAATTTATGAAAAAGGTGATTTTCCGTTTTGGCTTTCCGCACAACATTATAACTGACAATGGCACCAATCTTTCCAAAGGCGCCATGGAAGAATTTTGTCAACGAGAGCATATCTGACTTGATGTTTCTTCAGTGGCTCATCCTCAATCCAATGGTCAAGCTGAGAGAGCTAATCAGGAGATTCTAAAGGGCATCAAGCCCCGGCTTTTGGTCCCTTTGCAACGGACGCCGGGTTGTTGGGTGGAGGAGTTGCCCTCCGTCTTATGGAGCATCAATACTACTCCTAACAGGTCTACAGGCTTCACGCCTTTCTTCATGGTTTATGGAGCAGAAGCAGTCCTCCCCAGCGACATCCGTCACGACTCACCTCGCGTGGCGGCTTATGTTGAGACGGATAATGAACAGGCGCGCCAAGATGCTCTTGACTTGTTGGATGAACAGCGTGATGTGGCAGCAGCCCGTTCAGCGATTTACCAACAAGACCTGCGCCGTTATCATAGCCGCCGGGTCAAATCCCGGGTCTTCCAGGAAGGCGATCTCGTGCTCCGGCTCATCCAGGATCAAACAGATGCACACAAGTTATCCCCACCTTGGGAAGGGCCCTTTGTGGTCAGCAAGAACTTGCACAATGGGTCATATTACCTCATTGACATTCGGGAGCACAAAGATTCACGTAAGTCGGAGGAAGAGACCCGTCGGCCGTGGAACATAGCTCAGCTTCGGCCTTACTACACTTGAGCTGCCGGCTCTCGTGGTGTACATATTTCTCTCAGCCATGCATATATTATGATAAGCAATAAAACAGGACCTCTGTCCTATTTTCTCCTCCAAAAATGTACGTGTTGTTTTTATTACAAGATTACATGATGACGCAAAGGAGGATCCGGCTTATGATCGTATTCGAATCTAGCCGTAAGCAGTAAAGTCACTTGGGGGCTTAATGTTCAAACATGGGTCGTATTCGAACCAAAGAGAACATAGCTGTCGATACCCATTTGATTGGCAAAGTGCCGAGCTCATTGGGAAGTTACCTTTGGTCATATTTGAATCATAGTTTAACCCCTCTGAGAACCGACGTGGATCGTATTCGAATCAGCGTCGTTAAACAATTCTTGAAATCACTTGGGGGCTTCCTGTTCAAACATGGGTCGTATTCGAACCAAAGAGAACATAGCTGTCGGTACCCTCTTGATTGGCATCGCCACACCCACTGGGGGCTATATGATCGTATCCGAATCTTGGCTTAACCCCTTTGGGCCGGGTCTCTGGTCGTATTCGAACCGGAAGCCCCTAAGTTCTTCTGCTTTATCACAAGTTTACTCTGATTATGACAAGGTGTGCACGGCCGGGTCTCATATTGCCGGCTTAAGTTTTGTTTACAGTGTTAGTTGAACATCATGGGTGTCATCAAGGCAAGTAAATCGGAGTTAAGGTACCAACCGTGCTACCCGGGTTATCTAAACCGGAAGTATGCTTACATGCCGTTAAGTGTGTTTTGCGAGGGGCGGCTTTCTTGGCGGCTTTCTTCGCCTTCCTGGCCTTCTTGGCCGCCTCATGGTCATATTTGACCCGCCAGAACTTATCATCAGCCTGAAAAATACAATGATGGATTCTTAAAAACGGTTCAGATGAAGGTTATATGCAGACGAAGATAAAAGTTAAAGTCAGCGGCTTACCGCTGGGGCTGGATTGGTCTTGCAGAAGGGGGCTAACCCGGTCCTTCCGCAGTCTGCCAGGCTCTCGTTTAAAAGAGCCTTGGTCTCCTCCTCTGCAACGTCTTCTGGAAGATCATTGCGACTGTGCCTCTGAGGGTCATCCTTTCGCCCGGTGTACTCACACATTAAGCCGGGGCAGCGGCTCAATGGGATCACCCGCCATGAGATCCAGACCCGGACCAGGTCGATTCCGTTCAGACCGTCGCCAAGGAGGGCCTTGATTTTATTGATAGTAGGAAGCAGAGGCTGGCGCTCCGCTGGAGTCAGCTTGTCCGACAGTGGGTGAGTCGGCTCTAGACGTGTTGGGCGAAAGCCGGGCAGCGGGTTTTCGTCAGCCGGGGACGTATCTTGGCAGTAGAACCAAGTCATGTTCCAGTCCTTGGGATGGCTCGGCGGCTCTGCATAAGGGAACAGACAGTCCATACGGCGCTGGATGGAAATGCCACCTAGCTCCAGACGTGGCCCATTGGCGCACTCATTCTGGCAGTTTAAGTAAAACAACTCTCTGAAGAGCAGCAGACTAGGCTCTTCTCCAAGGTACACTTCGCAAAAGACTTGGAAATTGCAGATGTTGGATACGGAGTTGGGTCCTATATCTTGAGGCCGCAAGTCGAAGAAGTTGAGCACATCTCTAAAAAACTTTGAGCCGGGCGGTGCGAAGCCCCGGCTCATATGGTCTGCGAAGATCACTATCTCCCCGTCTCTTGGCTGTGGTCTTTCTTCTGACAGATCAGGGGCACGGTAGGACATGATTTCCTTCTTAGGCAAATATCCGGACTTAACAAAATTGGCTAGGGTCTCGTTGGTGACGTTGGACCTCATCCAGTTGCAAGTGATGGGAGCCTTGGGAGGCATGGTGAAAGTTGGTGGTCTATGACAAAAAGGAAAAATATCCGGGTTAATTATAAGCCGGAGATCTACAGTTCAACATTACGGTGGCGGCTTATGAAGGGGACTAATGATATATACTCAGCTAAGCCGGCGGATGCTACGAAGCATGGTTTTCTTTAAGTCGGAGGATTCTACGAAGCATGGTTTTCTTTAAGTCGGAGAATTCTACGGCGCGTGGTTTCTTTAAGCCGGCATTGTAAGCCGTCAAGATTCAATGGTTGCAGTTTTTACTAAGTGTGGTAAAACAGGTTTCACATATTGCCGTATCTTTTTTGGATCAAAATGGTCGGTCCAAAGAAAATTTTCTAGACCTAAAATGCGGACGCAGGGGAGTTCTTGAGCTCGAAGGAGGTCTTATGCAGTAGAAAGAAGTGTGTTTTGCAGGTAAAATGAGTACTAAACAACTACTGCAGCAAGTCTATACAGATCTAAGATCAACAGGAGAAGTAAGAAAGAAAGCTACCGAAGTATGTGGCAATGGCGACGAACACGAAGAACACAGACGAACCCTACGGTAGATTTATCTTACAGGGCAAGCAAGACTTACCGGAGTTGGAGAGCTGCGGAGGTTGTTGCGTTTCTCTGGTCCGTTCAGGGTGATGCAGCGGCCTGAGCTTGGTGACGATGAGAAGACCCGCGGCGGCGACGGCGGAGGAGCTTGGGCAGAAGAGCGATGGCACGAGGAGGAAGAAGAGAGCGTGAGAAGAGCCCGTCGGGCCGGCCTATTTATAAGGCAAGGTCATAAGTGGGCGCGAGATTCAAGGAGACCACGGCGTGGTTATCTCCCCCTCACGACGCCTCGATTTTCGGAATGACAGTAAAAGCAAAGATCCGTTGCGGATTTGGCGGAGTAAAAAACGGACTTAATGGAGGATGACGTCATGGCGGATTATCCGGAGTCCGGAGGGTGACGTCACTCCGGGTTATGGCCTTCACATGAATTGTAAGCCGGAGATTTTTTCTGTTAGAAAAGTTGAAGATTGACGTGAGCCGGCTCAAATCAATCTGGGGCCTAATGTTGAGGATATAGTCCTTAGAGTCACCCGCCAGGAGGGGCCGGGTTACTCGTACGGTCGTTGCCAGAAGCCCGGAGCCAAGTTTGAAAACGATGGGCCAGAGATGGGCTGAGACCCGGATATGGCTTAAGGCCCGTAGTTACAATCATTATTATGGTAGAACTTGTAGTGTAAGGCAAGTATAGTTGAGAGTCCGAGCCGGACACTCTTATGAGCCGGCCGGGACTCTAAGGGCTGCTGGGCGTCAGCCTCCCTATATAAAGGGACGACCCGGCAGCAGTTTAAGGGCGAAAACAATCTCATCGAGAGCCGGGCATAGCTGTTTAGCTCCCTGGTGATCGTAACCCTAATCAATATCACCTCAAACTGGACGTAGGCTTTTACCTTCACCGTAAGGTGCCGAACCAGTATAAACCCTCGTGTTCCTTGTCCCGCATAACCCCTTCAAGCTTCCTAGCTGCGATGGCTCCACGATTAAGTCCTAGCTCGAGGACATCTGCCGTGACAATTCCACGACAAAAGGGATGATGCAGCACAACGGCGGTAGGTATTTCCCTCAAATGTGAAACCAAGGTTATCGAACCAGTAGGAGAACCAAGCAACACAACGTAAACAACACCTGCACACAAATAACAACTACTCGCAACCCGACGTGTAAAAGGGGTTGTCAATCCCTTTCGGGTAGCGGCGCCTCAAGATAGGCAAACGGACGTGAATAATTTTGTAGTAAATCGATAGATCGAACGCCAAATAAAATAAATAGAAATAAATTGCAGCAAGGTATTTTGTATTTTTAGATTAATAGATCTGAAAATAAATGCAAGAGAAAATAGACCGCAAAGGCAAATAATATGAGAAAGTGACCCGGGGGCCGTAGGTTTCACTAGTGGCTTCTCTCGAGAAAAATAGCAAACGGTGGGTGAACAAATTACTGTTGGGCAATTGATAGAACTTCAAATACTCATGAAGATATCCAGGCAATGATCATTATATAGGCATCATGTCCAAGATTAGTAGACCGACTCCTGCCTGCATCTACTACTATTACTCCACACATCGACCGCTCTCCAGCATGCATCTAGTGTATTAAGTTCATGGAGAAACAGAGTAATGCAATAAGAACGATGACATGATGTAGAAAAGATCTATCTATGTAGAGATAGACCCCATCGTTTTATCCTTAGTAGCAATGATACATACGTGTCGGTTGCCCTTCTGTCACTGGGATCAAGCACGGTAAGATCGAACCCACTACAAAACACCTCTTCCCATTGCAAGATAAATATATCAAGTTGGCCAAACAAAACCCAAATATTGAAGAAGAAATACGAGGCTATAAGCAATCATGCATAAAAGAGATCAAAGAAACTCAAATACTTTCATGGATATAAAAGGATAGATCTGATCATAAACTCAAAGTTCATCGATCCCAACAAACACACCGCAAAAGAATTACATCATATGGATATCCAAGAGACCATTGTATTGAGAATCCAGCGAGAGAGAGAGGAAGCCATCCTACTAACTACGAACCCGAAGGTCTACAAAGAACTACTCACGCATCATCGGAGAGGCACCAATGGAGGTGGTGAACCCCATCCGAGATGGTGTCTAGATTGGATTTGGTGGTTCTGGACTCTACGACGCCTGGATGAATATTTCGTCGACTCCCCTAGGGTGTGGCACCCCGATCCGCATGGAGCAGGGGGCCTTCGCACGTCAGCCCAGGATAACACCTGACGCACGACAGGTCCATAATACAGCATTCCAGGTACAAAAATATTCATCAAATACATGTATATGAGATTACATCATTGATGAATACAATTATCTAGCATAGCCCTAAGGCTATTAAATGACAACGGAAGTCTGATAAAAATGGCGGCGGAAGTCTTGGTTTGGCAGCATAACAACTCTGGCTGGGCTCCACAACTCACAAGACTGGCAAGGTTACGGCCTAGCACGAAGGATCAAGCGAACAACTCGGGTACGACCTACAAAACTGGCATGACACGCCAGGTCAGTACATTGAATGTACTTGCAAGACAACCAAGTACATAGCATCCAAACAAGCAGAAGACAAAGCAAGAACCGAGCGCATGCATCAACCTATCTCATATCAATTACTAAACATGGCATGATAAAGATCAATTAAGCATGAACAAAACCATAGCATCTACTAACATGGCAATAACATGGCATATCAAAACCTACTTCTAACCTGGCAATGGAAAAACATAGCATATCATCTCAATGATGGCATAATTTAACATGTCAATCAAAGCATGGCATGGCATCATGAAACTATGCTGAAAATAAACTACCGAATATATATCCAATGCAGACATAGCATGTTAACTTTATGCAACCATCTTATGTTCTGCCTTGGTTTTTAAATGCAACATATTACTCATGCAATGCAATCAAACTTGTGCACCGAGTCCCTCGGACTCTCTAACCAACGGGTTGCCTCACAACCGAACGGTGATCTTTCCGGCGATCACAACCATGACCAACACTTGGTCTCCAACACTTATCGAGACCTCGTCTCGTGATCATATCAAAACATCGTTGTGACTTCTCACGACTATCTCATAGTCCAAGTCACCATATTTTTTTATCACATATTTATTTACCAATTTAAATTTCAGGTTTATCCTCCATTTCTACCAAGACCTGATAGTGGGACCTACTACGAACGTGTTGCTATCAATAGACTTTATATACACTCTGCAGAGGTAGCACACTGTACCCACACCATGGAACCCATGGCCTCGTCATCCCATTCGGGTGGACTAACGGCATTCCGACGAAACCGACCTACTGCCATGACACTCTCCCGGCCACTCCGACCCACTCCCAACTGGGCTAGTCCTGGGTGGCCACGTGTCTACCAAAGACACAACGACCACCGTCGTGGCCAAAACGTCCCTCACGGGGACCGGTACCAAAAATTCAAAAGCGGGCACACAAGGTTATGTCCGCCTACCTGATCAGGGTAAGCACGCCCATAACCTTCCCTAGTGGGAGGCACCGACGAGAGGCACGACAATAGATCGCATTAAGGCCTTCCCACAAAGGCAAATGTGGCTACACTGAAAAAGTTCGATTTGGTGGCACTATGACTCAATCCCATCGATGACGGAGGAGGTTTGTTATTATTAAGTCATTTTAATTCCTTCTCCATCATCATGAACATGAATGCAACAATGAGCATGCAGCATACGATTGCATGAACAAAATATTGAACTACTCAAGTGCACAGCTATAGCATAAAGAACATGACAGTACCAAGTAATAGCATATCAACGGTGCATTACAATCCTCATAACATAGTATAAAGATGACATGCAAATAAAGTAGAGTAGTGACATGGCATTATCGATAACAACATTTTAATTAGCATGGCAAAAGATATCATGAAAACGCAAGCATGCATGACAGGCATAAAGGAATAACTGCAGATGAAAACGATATGAAACAACTGCAACTACACACACACAAGGTGCAAGCAAAGTCAACATGCACGTTCGGGGCTCATGATAAGAGGTTGGCTTGCCTGGGGGTCGACAAATACTCCGGGAAGAAGTGTGAAACGATCGCGGAAAGATTTGCCGGAAACAGTTCTCTCTCGGAGGAGGCTGTTTACGGGCAAGGGCAAAATGGTCATTTTCACTGTGTGAATATATTATGGAAATGATATCAACGGAACTGGCTCGACGAAAAGAAGACGTGGGCTTTGGATTCACCTCATTTGGAGTTGTGGGTAAAAAGATATGACCGTTTAACTATCAGGGACCAATCTGTAAAGAAAATCATTACAAACGGGGCCCTAGCAGAAAAACAGATCGCGTCTTTCTCAGAAATACGCTTTCCAGAAAGGCAAGTGCATTCTAACCCGAAGAAGAGGAAGAATACGCTTTCGGTGATTGAAAGCGCATTATCCAGCAATACGCTTTCGCGTGGGGAAAACGACTTCGCGCCTGGGGCGCGTCCACTTATCCAACGTGGCGCTCCCCGTCTCGCCGACAGGTGGGGCCCAGAGGTAGGGTCAACATGCGGCGGGGCCCGCCTGGCCTTCTTCTTCCTCACGCTCGGGGTCGAGCGAGGCAGCGGGAGGGGATCGCCGGCGCGTCCGGCCACCTCTCGCGACGGCCGGCCTACCCACGAGCTCAGGAGAACGAGGCGCATCTCCTGGTGGGCTCGGTTGCCGGCGAGGAGCGTGGGAGAAGAAGCAGCAGGGCACGCGGCGGAGAGGGGCTTCGGGCTCCGGTGGAATGGGGCTACATTGAGGAGAGGAGAGGCCGAGGCCACGGGGAGGCTCGCCGGAGCATGGGGGATGCAGTGGTGGTGGAGGAACGGTGAGGGGAGCTCGGGAGCACTGGAATCGGGCGAGACCCGAGGCGGCGGCTATGGCGATGGGGAGGGGGACAGAGAGGGGCTCCGGGAAGAATGAGCGCTTGGGGAGGCGTAGAAGAGGGCGGGGGAGCTGCTGATGGTCTCCAGAGGCTCAAGGGCAGGCTATTTATAGTCGGGCGAGGGCACCCGAGCCGGTGGCCGCCGAGCGAGTCCGGCCACGCCTCTGCCGGCCGCAGCAGTCATGGGGGCGCACAGGAAGGCGATGAGGGGGAAGTGGATGAGCGCCAGAGAGTCACGGAGACGAGCAGCGCTCGGAGACGAACGGAGGAAGAGGACACCGAGGAGGAAGGGGACGATGCACAGGAGCGCACTGTTCCAGTCATTGGCATGGTTCGTCGGAGAAGAAAACGAGGGGGGCCAGAGGTCCAGAGGGAAGAGGACGCCGAGGGGTAACTATTGGGCATTAATGGCGAGGCCAGAGCTGGTCGGAGCAGTGATGCCGACGCGAACAGTGGCTAGACCACCGTTTTGGCTGGCTGCCCTCGTAGTCACCACTGGCATGGCGCGCTCTGGGTTTTTTACTGATGTAAGCTCATGTCTACCGCATAGTCCTTCCTGCATGGAGTGTTACCATGGTGAAAGATCGGGCAGAGACAAATGGAGATGAGTGAAACAAGCTCCACAAGTTTGCTGTTGCAAACTTGGCAACATCCTAGAGATTAAACCAGAGAGGGTAAATGGTATACTTGATGTCCGGGAGGCTTGGGGTAGAAAGGACTACGGTCCTGGGAGTTTTGAGGTAAAATGGACAACTATTTACCATAGTTGCTGTACAACCACCAAAACTGACTCAGAAATTTAATCATGATGAAACACTCACTAGGAGTGATGGATTGGGCTATAACTTGGCAAAGCCTGATGATTTGAACATACCATGATGCTGTAAAAAGTTCATACCAAATGGACTCACCAAAATGGTACTTCCTTCACAGCTATCATTTCTGTCCAAAAACTTCAGAAAAATCCTCAGGGCAATTGGTCAAGTGAAATGAGCCACAATCTTGTGGAGATAGGTTATATGAGTAGGAGAAGGCCTGGAAAAATTATCAGCCATAATGGAGCAAGATAAAATACACTTGCTTCACAAACTGAAATTTTGGACAGAAAACAAGAATTGCTCCTGTGCTCACATAGTTCAATAAAATGAACTGAATTTGGGTGGAGGATAATGATTTGAGATACTTGAGAGGATGGAAAAGTTTCATCCTATTTGGAAACACTATGAAGGTACTTCCTTCACAAACTTGTGTTCTGGTCAGAAACTTTGAAAAATTGCACAGGGAGCTAGGGTGAATGGATTGAGCTCATCTTTGGTATCCATGGGTTATTTAACAATGTTAAACACCCTGCCAAATTTCAGCTCAATTAGACTTAGCAATAAAGCTCCATTTCAGAGAAGGCAGAAACTTGCATTGGATCATGTGCCAAATTTTGAACTGTGGAATCATGATATTAGGATGGAACTAGTGATTATATAGCAAGGACAAGCTCCACAATTTATGTGGGAATTTTCTCTGCTATAAAAATAGTAGTTCCTTTGGAAATTGGCAGAAATGCAATATTGGCATTAAATAGGAAAAGGCAATTTTCCTTATTTAATTATGGCCAATATAATTGCCAGAGCTTGGATTAGGCATAAGCATCAACTCCACCAATTCTCATGAATTTAGGAGATGGCTAGATATGCGTTTGGATTTTATTCCTCAGAAAGGCAAGAAAAGGAATAAATCATAATTCAAAAATATTGCATTGGACTTAGCAATATTTTTGCATATCCAAGGTTAAGAAAGATAGGATGATCTCTGGGATCAATTGGGAGGATCAACAGAACAAGGAAAATGGTGGCTCCTTTGTAATCACAAGGGCATATCCAAATTCCAAAAATTTGGAATTAGGGTTTAAGAGGAATTGAGCTGATGCAAATGAGGTCTTGCCCACTGAAAAAGACATGAGCAGGATTTTGAAAGGTTGGAAATGACAAAATTTTCTCAGGGTCATCCAGCAAACTCAGGAGAAAATTTTGAAAATGAGTGCCAGGAGAGAATAACAATACAAAAATTGATAACCCAATTTTGGGGCTGTTACATAGGGTTTCTGGAATATTGGGGTATTTATACAACAAAGAGGCGGTCTGGGGGGCACCCGAGGTGGGTACAACCCACCAGGGCGCGCCTGGGCCTCCTGGCGCGCCCTGGTGGGTTGTGCCCTCCTTGAGGCACCCCCCAGGCGCAGCCAGGGCCCATTACGTTCCTTCTGGTCCAAAATAAATCTCCATAAAGTTTCGTTGCGTTTGGACTCCGTCTGATATTGATTTTCTGCAATGTAAAAACATGCAGAAAACAGCAACTGGCACTTGGCACGATGTCAATAGGTTAGTACCAAAAAATGATATAAAATGATTATAAAACATCCAAGATTGATAATATAACATCATGGAACAATCAAAAATTATAGATACGTTTGAGACGTATCAGCATCCCCAAGCTTAACTCCTACTCGTCCTCGAGTAGGGAAGTGATAAAAATAGAATTTTTGATGTCGAATGCTGCCTAACATGTCATATCATATTTCTTTCTTTGTAGCATGGACATTTGGACTTTTATATTGTTCAAAGCAATAGTCTAGTTTTGATATAATAATTTAGATACTCAAGCATGCCAACAAGCAACCATGTCTTTCAAAATATCAACGCTAAAATAAGTTATCCCTAGCCCATCATGCTCAACCATTGATCCATTCATGAAACATGCTCGCATATTAGCTACACCCAATACTCAAGTACGGTCATCTTGCCTCCTAGTTGGTGCTTTTTGTAAGAGAAGATGGAGACTCAAATTCAAAAAAAAATGCATAAAGTACAAGAAAGGCCCTTCGCGGAGGGAAGTAGGGATTTGTAGAGGTGCCAGAGCTCAAAGCGAAAAACTTAGAGATAAAAATATTTTGGGAGGTGCATCCATCCCACCAACGAAAACGACTTAGAGTTCCGAACACTTTCCATGCTAGATATATCATAGGCAGTTCCCAAACAGAAAATAAAGTTTATTCCTTTTTCCACCATACTTTCACTTTCCATGGCTAGCCGAATCCACGGTTGCCTTCCATACCAACACTTTCCAAGGAATTTATTATTTGATAACATAAAGTAAATTCATTTTTTTCAATTCGGGATTGGGCATCCCTAATACCTTTGCCTTACTCTCGTGCAATGACAAGTGAATAAACACTCATCGTGAGAATAACACATCTAGCATGGAAAATATTAGCCACCCTTCACCGCTCCGTGAGCAAAACGAACACACAAAAGAGAAATTTATTTTTGAAATTAGAGATGGCACATGCAAATTTGCTTAGAACGGCAAAAGAATGCCGCATATAGGTAGATATAGTGGACTCATGTGACAAAATTGGTTTAAAGGATTTTGGATGCACAAGCAGTGATCATACTTAGTGCAAAATGAAGGCTAGCAAAAGATTGAGAAGCGACCAATCTAAGAAATGAATAATCTCATAAGTAAGCATTAAGCATAATTAACACCGAGTAATGCACCACAAGTAGGATATAATTTCATTGCATGACTATTGACTTTCGTACTTGCATAGGGAATCACAAACCTTAACACCAATATTCTTACTAAAGCATAATTACTCATCAACACAACTCACATATCACATCATCATATCTCAAAACTATTACTAAGAATCAAGTTTATTTTGTCCAATGATCTTCATGAAAGCTTTTGTTATATCCTTCTTGGATATCTATCACTTTGGGACTAATTTTGATGTGTTGCTTTTCATAAGGTCAAACAAATATAAGTGAAGATCATGAGCATAATTTTTCTTTCTCTCCAATTAATTTAAGTGAAGCAAGAGAGAATTTCTTGAAAATTATACGAACTCTCAAATAAATCTAAGTGAAGCAAGAGAGCATTTCTTTAAAAACATAAAGCACACCGTGCTCAAAAAGATATAAGTGAAGCACTAGAGCAAGTCCATTGCTCATAAAAATTTAAGTGAAGCATAGAGAGTAATTCTAACTAGTCATGACATAATTTTGGCTCTCTCAAATAGGTGTGTCCAGTAAGGAATCAAGACTTAGAACACAAAATAAAATAAGCAAAGACTCATATCGTACAAGACGCTCCAAGCAAAACACATAGTATGTGACGAATAAAAATATAGCTTCGAGTAAAACACTGATGGTTGTTAGAAGAAAGAGGGGATGCCACTCGGGGGCATCCCCAAGCTTATTTGGTTGCTTATTTTTGGATAATAGCTTGGGATTCTGGGGCATCCCCAAGCTTAGGCTCTTCTACTCCTTATTCCTTCATCCATTGTAAGATAACCCAAAACTTGAAAACTTCAATCACACAAAACTCAACAAAACTCTAACGCCCATGATGCGGCTATATCTCCCACGTGTCGAGGCACGACTTAGAGGCATAACCGCATTGTGGTATTGTCGCAAGAAGGGTTATCTTCACACAATCCCATGTAATGAACAAGAATGGGATAACGAGAGTTGGCTTACAATCGCCACTTCACACAATACATAATATAATTCATACACCATCCAAAATCCACACATAGACCGACTACGGTCAAATCCAAATGAAAATAAGATAACCCCAAATGCTAGATCCCCGATCGTCCCAACTGGGCTCCACTACTGATCATCAGGAAAAGAAACATAGTAACGACCACGTTCCTCATCGAACTCCCAATTGAGCTCGGTTGCGTCATCTGCACTGGCATCGTCGGCACCTGCAACTATTTTGGTAGAATCTATGAGTCATGAGGACTCAGCAATCTCACACCCGCGAGATCAAGACTATTTAAGCTTATAGGAAAAAGGATGGTGTAATGAGGTGGAGCTGCAGCAGGCACTAAGCATATATGGTGGCTAACATACGCAAGTGAGAGCGAGAAGAGAAGCAACGCAACGGTCGCGAAGCTAGAAATGATCAAGAAGTGATCCTGAAACTACTTACGTTCATGCATAACTCAAACCGTGTTCACTTCCCAGACTCCGCCGAGAAGAGACCATCACGGCTACACACTCAGTTGATGTATTTTAAGTAAGTCAAGTGACAAGTTCTCTACAACCGGACATTAGCAAATTCCCATCTGCCTCATAACCGCGGGCACGACTTTCGAAAGATAATACCCTGCAGAGGTGTCCCAACTTAGCCCATCATAAGCTCTCACGGTCAACGAAGGATAAACCTTCTCTCGGAAAGACCCGATCAGTCTCGGAATCCCGGTTTACAAGACATTTCGACAATGGTAAAACAAGACCAGCAAAGCCGCCCGAATGTGCCGACAAATCCCGATAGGAGCTGCACATATCTCGTTCTTAGGGCACACCGGATGAACACTACGTACAACTAAAACCAATCCTTGAGTTTCCCCAAGGTGGCGCTGCAAGTGGCTCTAGTTTGGACCAGCACTCAGAGGAACACTGGCCGGGGGGTTTAAATAAAGATGACCCTCGGGCTCGCGAAAACCCAAGGGAAAAGGCTTAGGTGGCAAATGGTAAAACCAAGGTTGGGCCTTGTGGAGGAGTTTTATTCAAGGCGAACTGTCAAGGGGGTCCCATAAATCACCCAACCGCGTAAGGAACGCAAACTCAAGGAACATAATCCCGGTATGACGGAAACTAGGGCGGCAAGAGTGGAACAAAACACCAGGCATAAGGCCGAGCGTTCCACCCTTTACCAAATATATAGATGCATTAATTAAATAAGAGATATTGTGATATACCAACATATCCATGTTCCAACATGGAACCAACTTCAACTTCACCTGCAACTAGCAACGCTATAAGAGGGGTTGAGCAAAACAGTAACTTAGCCAATCAACGGTTTGCTAGGAAAGGATGGTTAGAGGCTTGACATGGCAACATGGGAGGCATGATATAGCAAGTGGTAGGTAACGCAGCACAGCAATAGAGTGACAACTAGCAAAGCAAAGATAGAAGTGATTTCGAGGGTATGGTCATCTTGCGTGCAAGGTTCTCAGAGTTGTCGAAAGCTTGATCCTCGTAAGAGTACTCAACAGGTTCCTCGTTCACAAACTCGTCCCCCGGCTCTACCCAAAACAAGAACACAAGCAACGGAACCACAATCAATCACGGAAAATGCACAAGCAACATGATGCAAAACATGCATGATATGCGGGATATGATATGCGTGCTCCAGAAGAAAAAGGATGAACAAGGCAGTAACTTGACAAACCAAGCATGCCACTGGAAAGATGAGATGATTTCGGTCGAAATCGATATAAAGATCACCGGAAACGGATGCACGGTTTGCAAATGGCAAGCAAAACAAGAATGACTCTGTTATGCGATTAACAGCATGATAGCACTTAGAATGCAACAAGCAACTATGCTACAGCACTCCAACATAGCAACAAAGCAAATGGAAGTAATCTACTGGAGATGCTTGACAAAAGATGAACACTGAGCTACGGCTAGATCACACCACAGCAGGTTCAAACAAGCATGGCAAAAGTGCAAAAGATAACAGGTTCACAGACTAGGTGAAATTACTGGACATGGCTGAAACAGCATCAGGTAGCAATGTTCAGAGCAAGCAACCAACATGCTACAGGAACTTAACATAGCAAAACAAGGCACGGCATTAATCTACTAAATTCATAGAACAAAAGTCCCTTACTGACCATAAGCCAAAAAGGACCAGAAGATATGATGGCAACCATGTAAACATAGCAAGTATCGTTAACAGGTTTCAGACTTAGCAGAAAACAGAGCATGGCAGAAACAGTATTATGAGGGCATCTTTGTGAGCTTGATGCACTCACCACAAAGCAATGCATGACAAAACAAGCATAACTACAGCAATATGGCATATTTATGAAGCTATCCATCGCAAGAATAAATACATAGCATGAATGAATCAACTACAACAGCCTTGGCAAAATTGAATATCATGTTAACATTCTTCCAGAAATATTTTATAGCAAAAGTAGAGCAAGATTGAGACATTCTATTTCACTCCATAATTGCAAAAAAGGGCATGGATGGATAGAGCACAACTGTATCTACAAAACATCCTTACTGAACATCGCCAAAAGAAGCATGGATATCTCTGTAGCCACATGGATACGTAGCAACAAAATAACAGCAGTCACAGACTTGGTAAAATTACTGTCCCTGAAATCAGAAACATCACGAAGCCTAGTTTGCATGCTTCTGCTAGTCACCGCAGAGATCACAAAAATACATGGCATAAACCTCTGTAAATATGGCATACAATACATCAAAAGACATGTAGAGCTCATGCCCATAAGATGCACACATCAAATGCAACAAAAATAACAAATCCTCAAGTTCCGATAAGTAACAGCAATTAGCACTCTTGCACCAGAGATTTGGGCATCAAGATGGACTCAAATGAACATGTCATAATGGAACAAAATGAAGAGCATCTCGAGGCGAACATTTCGATATATTACACGCATGAAATGGAGCTATATGCAGAGAGTTATGATGCGATGAACATGAGCATGTATTGTAAAAATCTCGGGACTTGGAATATTTTTGGGGGGAGGAGAAGTCAACCTCCAGAGATCTGGATCGGGCCGAGCTCGAGCTCGCCGTGGCTCGAAGTTCACCGGAGATGGAGTCGCGGTGGTCAGGGGAAGGAGAGGTAGGACGGGGAAGCTCGGGGGGGGGGGGGCGAGATCCGGCCGGGCTTGGGCTCCCGCGACCGGATCCGGCGATGGCGGCGGTGGAGCTCCGGCGAAGGAGCTCGGGCACGGGCGCGGCGAACGGCGGCGCGGGCTGGAGCTCGGGCTCCGGTGGACGGCGGCCTCAGGCGCGGGGAGGCGCGGGGCGTGGAGGAAGGAGGCGGGGCGCGCGGGCAGAGCCGGCTCGGGCCGCGGGGGCCGGATGCGGGCTCCCCGGGCCGTGGCGTACGGGCGGCGGGGGCGCCACATGGCGACTCCCGGTTGGACGCGGGCGGCGGTGGAGAAGCGTCCGGCGGCGGCGGACGCGTCCGGTGGCAGCGGAGGGCGATTTTTGCTAGGGTTAGGGGTGTTTTGCCCGAAATTTCGGAGGGGGTGTTTTTATAGGTAGAGGGAGCTAGGAGACTCCAAATGGAGTGCGGTTTTCGCCACACGATCGTGATCGAACGGCCTAGAGCATGGAAGGGACTTAGAGGGGTTTTGGGCTGTTAAGAGGGGGGTTTTCCTGCAACACACAAAAAGACTTTGCGGTTACCCGGTTAACCGTTGGAGCATCAAACAACCTCCAAATGGAACGAAACTTGACAGGTGGTCTACCGGTGGAGTACCAAGGTCACTTGACAAACCTCGGTCCATTCCTAGAACGTTCAACACCCGCTCACGAAAACAAACAAGAGGGGTGCGCCGGAGGTGGGAGTGCCGGATTGCAAAACGGACAACGGGGAAAATGCTTGGATGCAAAAGACGAACACGTATGCAAATGCAATGCACATGATGACATGATATGCGATGCATGACATGAACAAAATGCAAAACGAAAAACAAAACCCGACCAGGAAGGCTATCATAACACATAGTCGAAAATGGCAAGAGTTGGAGTTACAAATATGGAAAGTTACATCCGGGGTGTTACAACACTCCACCACTACGAGAGGATCTCGTCCCGAGATCTAGGACTGAAAGAACTCCGGATATTCAGAACGGAGATGGCCCTCGCGTTCCCAGGTGGCTTCTCGGTCGGAATGGTGCGACCACTTCACTTTCAGGAATTTGATTGACTTGTTGCGAGTCTTGCGCTTAGTTTCTTCAAGAATAGCAACGGGGTGCTCATGATAAGACAGATCTGCTTGGAGGTCAACCTCTTCGAAGTTGATGGTGCGCTCAGGAGTCTTGAAGCACTTGCGAAGCTGTGACACGTGGAACACATCGTGCACGTTCGCGAAGTTGGAGGGAAGCTCAAGTTGATAGGCGAGGTCGCCTCTTTTGCCAATGATCTTGAAAGGACCCACGTATCTAGGGGCAAGCTTCCCTTTGATACCGAAGCGATGAGTGCCTTTCATTGGAGAGACGCAGAGGTAGACATGGTCTCCAATCTCGAAAGCCACATCACGGTGCTTGCTATCATAGTAACTCTTCTGGCGCGATTGCGCGGCTTTGAGATTCTCACGGATGACTTTACACATTTCTTCAGCCTCTGTGATTAAGTCATTGCCAAGAAGTTGGCGTTCACCAGTCTCTGACCAATTGAGAGGAGTACGGCACTTTCTGCCATAGAGAATTTCGAATGGGGCCTTGCCCGAACTCGCTTGGAAGCTGTTGTTGTAGGAGAATTCGCATATGGAAGACAATCTTCCCATTTCATGCCAAAGGAAATGACACAAGCCCTGAGCATATCTTCAAGAATTTGATTGACTCGCTCGACTTGGCCACTAGTTTGAGGATGGAAAGCTGTGCTGAAGCGAATGTTGGTGCCCATGGCCTTCTGGAAGGAGTCCCAGAACTTAGAAGTGAAGATGCTTCCACGATCTGAAGATATCAATTGTGGAATGCCGTGCAAGGAGACAATCCTGGAGGTGTATAGCTCTGCCAACTGAGCTGCTGTGATAGATTCTTTGATTGGAAGGAAATGAGCCACTTTAGTAAGCTTGTCGATGACAACGAAGATAGCATCATTTCCGCGCTTGGACTTTGGAAATCCAGTCACGAAGTCCATTTCGATATGATCAAACTTCCATTCTGGGATAGCAAGAGGTTGGAGGAGACCAGCTGGTCGTTGGTGTTCTGCTTTCACCCTTCGACAGACATCACATTCATTCACGAATTGAGCGATTTCTCGCTTCATTCGAGTCCACCAATACGACTGCTTGAGGTCATGGTACATCTTCGTACTTCCAGGATGAATGGAAAGAAGAGAATTGTGCGCCTCGTTCATAATGACTTTCCTTAGATCACCTTTAGGAACCACAATCCGGTCCTCGAAGAATAAAGTGTCTCTGTCATCAATGCGATAGCACTTGTATTTGGAAAGACCCTTGTCGATACCACGTTTCACCTTCTTCACCATGGTATCCAGGAGTTGTGCCTCACGAATTTGATCTTCCAAAGTAGGAGAGACTATGAGGTTGGCAAGAAAGCCTTGAGGAACAACTTGGAGATTCAGCTTGCGGAAAGCTTCACAAAGATCCGGTTGGAATGGCTTGAGAATTAAGCTGTTGCAATAAGCCTTCCTGCTCAAAGCATCTGCAATGACGTTGGCTTTGCCTGGAGTATATTCAATACTCGGATTGTACTCTTGAATCATTTCGACCCATCGAGTTTTCCTGAGGTTGAGGTTTCGCTGAGTGAAGATGTACTTGAGACTCTTGTGATCGGTGAATATGTCCACTTTTCTTCCCAACAAGAGATGTCTCCATGTTATTAATGCATGGACAACTGCCGCCAACTCAAGATCGTGAGTGGGGTAGTTCTTTTCGTTGGGCTTCAACTGACGAGAGGTATAGGCCACAACTTTCTTCTCTTGCATTAACACAGCACCGAGACCTTGAAGAGAAGCATCACAGAAAACTTCGAATGGCTTGGATTCGTCAGGAGGAGTTAAGACAGGAGCTATGACGAGTTTCTCTTTGAGAGTGTTGAAAGCAACGTCACACTCAGGAGACCAGACATACTTCACATGCTTCTGGAGGAGGTTGGAAAGAGGCTTTGCAATCTTAGAGAAATTCTCAACGAATCTTCGGCAATAGCTTGCAAGACCAAGAAAACTGCGAGCTGCTTGACATTCTGAGGAGGTTCCCAATTCACAATTGCGGACACCTTCTCGGGATTAACAGCGATGCCCTTGGCAGAGATGATATGACCAAGGTAAAGAACTTCATCGAGCCAAAACTCACATTTGGAAAACTTCGCATAGAATTGATACTCTCTGAGCTTGTCGAGCACCAATCGCAAATGTTTGTCATGATCCTTCTTATTCTTGGAGAAGACCAAGATATCATCGAGATACACGAGGACGAATTCATTGGTATAGGGGTTGAAGATGAAATTCATCATTCGAGAGAATGTTGGAGGAGCATTGACAAGGCCGAAAGACATGACCGTATATTCATGAGAACCAAAGCTTGTTCTGAATGCTGTCTTGGGAATATCTTCTTCACGAATGCGAATCTGATGATAACCCATACGAAGGTCAAGCTTGGAGAATACTTTAGCACCTTTGAGTTGCTCGAATAGCTCGTGGATGTTGGGAAGTGGATACTTGTTCTTGATTGTCTTCTTGTTCAATGGACGGTAGTCGACACATAGTCGGTCCGTGCCATCCTTCTTCTGGACAAAAAGAACACCACAACCCCATGGAGATGAACTCGGTCTGATCAAACCCAGACGCTCTTGTTCATCGAGCTGTTTCTTCAATTCCTGCAGCTCCTTGGGTTCAAGCTTGTAAGGACGCTTGCAAACGGGTTCCGTGCCAGGCTCAAGATCGATAACGAACTCCACTGGCCGGTGAGGAGGCATACCCGGAAGCTCTTCTGGAAAGACATCTTGGTACTCACAAACGACTGGAATCTGAGAGATGGCATTCAACTCGCCCTTCTCATTGAGAGAAAACAACCGAATGGTTTCATCACGAGCGGCATAGATAATCACATCCTCAGAAGAGTGTGCCAATTGAATTTCCCTGGCAGCACAATCAAGTTGAGCCTTGTGCTTAGAAAGCCAGTCCATCCCGAGAATTAGATCAATATTCGAGTCACCAAGAACAATTGGAGAAGATAGAAATTTATAGTTTCCCATCTTGATAGAAACATCGGGAGCAACCAAACTAGAAGTCATAAGCTTTCCCGGAGAAACAACTTGCATAACTTTGGATAAAATCTCTGTGTCCACATTGTGCTTCGATGCAAATGGGTATGACATGAAAGAATGCGATGCACCAGTATCAAATAAGACTTTTGCAGGAATATCATTAACTGAGAGATTACCCATTATCACATCAGTAGATTCCTCCGCTTGAGCTGCATTCATCATGTTGACCTTAGCAGACTTGGGATTATGCTTGACCACTGCATTGCTGGAAGATCTCACAGGAGGAGGAGGCGGAAGGCGCCTTTGGTTGAAGCACTTGTTAGCATAGTGACCTTTCTGCTGACACTTGTTGCAAGTAACCTCTGAGAGTGGATGATGATAAGGAGCATTGGACTTTGGAGCTTGATTATGAGACTTGTTCTGATAGCCAGAGTTGGAAGAGTGGGAAGATCCATGGCCACCTTTGTTCTTCTGCTGGTAAGGTTGACGAAACGGAGGAGGAGGAGGCAACCAAAACTTCTGTTGCTTAGCAGCCACTAGTGAGGAAGAAGAAGACTGAACTGCGTCCCTGACTCTCTTCTTAGAAGCCTCACACTTGAGCTGAGCAGCCTCTTGCTTCAGAGCCATATTGTAGAAATCATCATACTTGGCCGGCTCAAAAAGCACGAGAGGTAATTGCAGATCTTCTCTGAGGCCTCTTCTGAATTGATAGATCATGCTCTTTCCATCAGGAACGTCTTGCTTAGCGAAGCGAGCGAGTTTCTGAAACTAAGTATTGTATTGATACACGGACATGCTGCCTTGCTTGAGATTGCGGAACTCCTCACGCTTACTCTCAACAACACTTTGTGGAATGTGGTGAGCTTTGAAGTTGTGACGCCCCCGGTTTGACCGTACACTAATCATGCACGCAAATGTGTACGATCAAGATCAGGAACTCACGGGAAGATATCACAACACAACTCTAAATCATAAATAAGTCATACAAGCATCATAATACAAGCCAGGGGCCTCGAGGGCTCGAATACAAGTGCTCGATCACAGACGAGTCAGCGGAAGCAACAATATATGAGTACAGACATAAGTTAAACAAGTTTGCCTTAAGAAGGCTAGCACAAACTGGGATACAGATCGAAAGAGGCGCAGGCCTCCTGCCTGGGATCCTCCTAACTACTCCTGGTCGTCGTCAGCGGGCCTGCACGTAGTAGTAGGCACCTCCAGTGCCGTAGGTGTCGTCGTCGATGGTGGCGTCTGGCTCCTGGACTCCAGCATCTGGTTGCGACAACCAGGTAGAAGGAAAGGGGGAAAAGAGGAGAGAAGGCAACCGTGAGTACTCATCCAAAGTACTCGCAAGCAAGGAACTACACTACATATGCATGGGTATATGTGTAAAGGGCCATATCAGTGGACTGAACTGCAGAATGCCAGAATAAGAGGGGGATAGCTAGTCCTGTCGAAGACTACGCTTCTGGCCATCTCCATCTTGCAGCATGTAGAAGAGAGTAGATTGAAGTCCTCCAAGTAGCATCGCATAGCATAATCCTACCCGGCGATCCCCTCCTCGTCGCCCTGTTAGAGAGCGATCACCGGGTTGTATCTGGCACTTGGAAGGGTGTATTTTATTAAGTATCCAGTTCTAGTTGTCATAAGGTCAAGGTACAACTCCGGGTCGTCCTTTTACCGAGGGACACGGCTATTCGAATAGATAAACTTCCCTGCAGGGGTGCACCACATAACCCAACACGCTCGATCCCATTTGGCCGGACACACTTTTCTGGGTCATGCCCGGCCTCGGAAGATCAACACGTCGCAGCCCCACCTAGGCTCAACGAGAGGTCAGCACGCCGGTCTAAATCCTATGCGCGCAGGGGTCTGGGCCCATCGCCCATTGCACACCTGCACGTTGCGAGGGCGGCCGGAAGCAGACCTAGCCTAGCAGGCGTTCCAGTCCAATCCGGCGAGCGCCGCTCCGTCGCTGACGTCAAAAAGTGCTTCGGCTGATACCACGACGTCGAGTGCCCATAACTGTTCCCGCGTAGCTGGTTAGTGCGTATAGACCAAATGGCCAGACTCAGATCAAATACCAAGATCTCGTTAAGCGTGTTAAGTATCCGCGAACGCCGACCAGGGCCAGGCCCACCTCTCTCCTAGGCGGTCTCAACCTGCCCTGTCGCTCCGCCACAAAGATCCACTTGCGGGTACTCCTACGAGCCGACCCGACTTTAGTCACCACATGTGTCATGTATATAGTATATAAGTATATACCCGTGATCACCGCCCAAGTGATCACGGCCCGATAGTATAGCATAGCAGACGGACAAGAATGTAGGGCCACTGATGGAAAACTAGCATCCTATACTAAGCATGTAGGATTGCAGGTAAAGGTAACAACAGTAGTAGCAAGGACAGGCTATGCATCAGGATAGGATTAATGGAAAGCAGTAACATGCTACACTACTCTAATGCAAGCAGTATAGAGAAGAATAGGCGATATCTGGTGATCAAGGGGGGGGGGCTTGCCTGGTTGCTCTGGCAAGTAGGAGGGGTCGTCAACTCCGTAGTCGAACTGGGCAGCAGCAGCGTCGGTCTCGTAGTCTACCGGAGAGAAGAGCGGGAAGAAAAGTAAATACAATGCAAACATAAGCATGACGATGCGTGACATGACAATGAGCGGTGTTATGTGTGCCCTAACGCGGCAGTAGGTGTTACCGGCGAAGGGGGGGAACATCCGCGAAAGTATTCCCGATGTTTCGCGTTTTCTGACAGATGGACCGGAGGTGAAATGTTGCAGGTGCACTATGCTAGGGACGTGTGGTGAACGAACGGGCTGCGTATTCGGATTTGTCTCGTCGTTCTGAGCAACTTTCATGTAGAAAGTATTTTCATCCGAGTTACGGATTATTTTATATGATTTTCTAAAGATTTAATTATTTTCTGGAATTATTTAATTTAACAGAAAAGGAATATGACGTCGGCATGACGTGATGATGACCTCAGCAGTCAACAGAGCGGCTGACCAGGTCAAACTGACCAGTGGGTCCTACCTGTCATAGATAGTGGACTAACAGAAGTTTAAACTAACTAAATTTAGATTAGTTAACTACTGGACCCCACCTGTCAGTGTCTAATCAACTAAACTAATTAGTTTTAATTATTAAAATGTTTTAATTATAGGATTAAGCGGTGGGGCCCGCACGTCAGTGGCTGGGGCCTGCCCAGTCAGCCCAGTTGACCAGGTCAACTGGTCAACAGGGGGCCAGGGGGCCCACTGGCAGTGACCCAGGGGGTGGCCCCAGGTGTGCCAGCTCAGCGCGGCCGGCGGCTCAACGCTGGCGACGCCAAATGCGGCGGCGCGGCTCGGATCTCGCCGGCAAACGCTTACAGGGCTCGGGGAGGAGCGGGGCTAGTCTCATTCGAATGAGCTCTCAGCGCCGCATACAGTGGTGGCCGTAGCATCGCCGGACTTGGCCGGAATCGACGCCGGCGACGAGCAGAGGCGGCGGCGCGTACGGGTGCTCGACGGAGACGGCGCTACGGCGTGTAGCAGCTTGAACGGAGGGGCTGGGCGTTCTCTAAGCAGCACGGCGAGCACGTTGGGCACTAACCCGTGACCAAAAGGTCACCGGAGACGCGCCGGCGACCAAACGAGGCGGCGGTGGTTCGGGCTTCGTCGGGGTAGTGGCTACGGGCGGCTAGAGAGGGCAGGGGACGGCGCGTTCGGCGCAGGAGCTCACCGGGGGAGCGTGGGGTCTGGGCAGAGGGCTCGGGGAGGACCGGTGGCGTAGATCAAGGACGAGGACGATGCGGTGGCCGAGCCGGAGAAGAAGAAGAGTGCGGCGACGCGAGGGGCTCTGGGGCTCGATCCAGCGGTGTAGTGGAAGCAGAGGACCACGGCGGAGCTGTAGGACTTGCCGGGGCAACGAACGGACGACGGTGGCCGCGGCTATAGCGATCGACGGCGACGGGGGCGCTCGGGCATCTCGAACAGAGGCGAGGAACGGGACAAGAGGGGATTGTGGGGCGCTAGGGTTTCGGGGGAGGGCGAGGGCATGTGGGGTGGGGAGACGAGGGGAGCCCGTGGCTTTGCCCTTATCCTCTCCCGGCGAGGCCGGCGAGGAGGTTGGGGTCGACCTCGCCCCTGTAGCGACACGGAGCAGAGGAACAGGAAGGGGAGGGAGCGACCGGTGAGGGGGGAGTGGGCCGGCCTGCTGGGCCAGCTGGCTCGGGTGGGCCGAAGCCCAAGTGGGGCAGGGGCTTTCTCTCTCTCTGCTTTTCCTTTTTCTTCCTTTTCTTTGTTTTTCTTTTCTGTTTATTTCACTTTAAAATACTTAGGCACTTTCTAAAAAAATGTTTTCTCCACAATAATTACCAGTGTAATATTTGGCACCCACCGAACATTTTTGTTTTGACTTTTGAAAACTTTGGGTGTTTGTCACTAATTCATTTTTTTGAATTTGAAATGTTTTGAACTAACAGTTGATTAGCAACAGTAACAGAGATGACATGGCATCATCAAGAGAGTTTTACTGTAGCCTAATTATCCGGGCGTTACAAATCTCCTCCACTACAAGAAATCTCGTCCTGAGATTTAGGAGGTAGAAGGAAACAACACGGGGTATTCATCACGCAGGTGATCCTCGCGTTCCCAAGTGGCTTCATCTTCAAAATGGTGCGACCACTGGACTTTGAGGAACTTGATCGCCTTCTGACGTGTGCGGCGTTCAGCTTGGTCGAGAATGCGGACCGGATGCTCCTTATAGGAGAGGTCCTGCTGCAATTCGAGCACTTCGTGATCCACTGCTCGGATTGGGTCCTTGAAGCAACGACGGAGCTGTGACACGTGGAACACATCGTGAACCTGAGAAAGGTTCGGCGGAAGCTCCAGTTGATATGCCACTTTTCCACGCCTTTCGAGAATAGTGAATGGGCCAATATATCGAGGAGCTAGTTTGCCCTTGATTCCGAAGCGGTGAGCACCCTTGATTGGTGTGAGTCGAAGATAAGCCTTTTCGCCAGGTTGATAGACCATGTCTTTATGATGACGGTCATACTGACTCTTCTGACGTGACAGAGCAGTCTTGAGATTCTCACGAATAATGCGGACTTGTTCTTCGGCATGTTGGATAATATCCGGACCGAAGAGTGGACGTTCCCCAGTTTCTGACCAGTTCAGAGGGGTTCGGCACTTTCGTCCATATAACACTTCGAAGGGGGCCATCTTCAGACTAGCTTGATAGCTATTATTATAAGAGAACTCAGCATACGGGAGAGATTCCTCCCATTTCTTGCCGAAGGAAATAACACAAGCTCGAAGCATGTCTTCGAGAACTTGGTTGACGCGTTCAACTTGCCCTTGCGACTGAGGATGAAACGCAGTACTGAATGACAGATGAGTTCCCATAGCTTCTTGGAAACTTGCCCAGAATCTTGAAGTGAATAAGCTGCCACGGTCTGAGCTGATAACCAATGGAATACCGTGGAGTGAAACAATCCTGGACATATAGAGCGTTGCCAACTGACTAGCAGTGATCGTTTCCTTGACCGCCAGAAAATGTGCAACTTTGGAAAGCCGGTCAATGACGACAAGAATAGCATCATTACCTTTCTGTGATTTGGGAAATCCAGTGACGAAGTCCATCTCAACATGGTCCCATTTCCATTCAGGAATAGAGATAGGTTGCAGAGTTCCAGCAGGCCTTTGATGTTCTGCTTTGATACGACGGCAAACGTCACACTCAGCAACATAACGAGCAATGTCTTGCTTCATATTAGACCACCAGAATCTCTGACGGATGTCTTGGTACATCTTTGTACTACCAGGATGGATACATAGAGGCGTATCATGAGCTTCTTTCATAACTTCCTGTGTCATATCCAGGTTTTTCTCTGCACATGGCACCATTAGGCGGCCCTTGAAGTACAAGGTGCCATCTTCAGCAATAGTGAAGAATGAGGGCTTTCCTTCTGCGAGGTAGCGCTTAATCTTGTGGGCTTCAGAGTCATACTCTGTATTCTCTTGATGGAGTCCAAGAGATCTGGTTCGACGGCCAGGGTATTGAGGGAACCCTGGGAACAACACGGAGGTTCATCTTGCGAAACTCCTTAGGAGGGGGAGCGAGTGCACCCGGAGGAACAATATGGAGGTTCAGCTTCCTGAATTCTTCAACAAGCGAGGGCTGAACTTTGTGAACCTGGAGGTGGTTGCAGTAAGACTTGCGGCTCAAGGCATCAGCCATTACATTAGCCTTGCCTGGCGTATAGGAAATACCCAAGTCAAAGTCTGCAACAAGCTCCATCCATCTCTGCTGACGGAGGTTCAGGTCTGGCTGAGTAAACAGATACTTCAGACTTTGGTGGTCAGTGAAGATCTCGCAACGATTACCGAGAAGGTAATGTCGCCACTGCTTCAGCGCATGAATGACAGCAGCAAGTTCGAGGTCGTGAACTGGGTAGTTCTCTTCGTGAGGGCGCAATTGCCGAGAGGCATAAGCAATCACTTTGCGGTCTTGCATTAGGACACAGCCTAATCCTTGACGGGAAGCGTCGCAGTAAATGACGAAGTCCTTCTTAGTATCAGGTGGAGCTAGAACTGGGGCAGAAGTCAACTTGTCTTTGAGTGCCTGGAAACTTTCCTGACATTTGTCTGTCCATTGGAACTTGACGCCCTTATGCAACAGGTTAGTCAGAGGCCTGGCGATCTTGGAGAAGTTCTCGACGAATCGACGGCAATAGCTGGCGAGACCGAGAAAACTTCTGACTTGCTTAACGTTCTTGGGAGGAGTCCAATCAAGGATAGCCTGGACTCGTTCAGGGTTGACGGCAATACCATCCTTAGAGATGACATGCCCAAGATAGGTTACTTCGGGTAGCCAGAATTCACATTTAGAGAACTTGGCATATAGTTGATGCTCTCGTAGCTTTTCCAGCACAAGTCGAAGATGTTCAGCATGTTCTTCTTCGTTCTTGGAAAATACCAGGATATCATCCAGATAAACCACGACGAACTTGTCGAGGTAATCCATGAATATATAGTTCATCAGACGAGAGAAGGTGGCTGGAGCATTGGTTAAACCGAAAGACATGACGGTGTACTCGTATGAACCATAGCGAGTCACGAAGGCGGTCTTTGGGATATCCTCTTCGCGAACACGGATCTGGTGGTAACCCAACCTCAAGTCGAGCTTAGAGAACACTGACGAACCCGCCAGTTGATCATACAGATCATTGATCCGAGGAAGAGGGTATTTATTCTGAATGGTAGCTTGGTTTATAGGACGGTAGTCTTGAACTAATCGGTTTGTCCCATCCTTCTTCTTGACAAAGAGAGAAGGTGCTCCCCAAGGAGAGCAACTTGGGCGAATGAATCCTTTGCGAAGAGATTTGTCGATTTCCTCCTTAAGCTCAAGGAGTTCATGCGGCGGCATCTTGTAGGGTCGCTTGGCTATAGGAGTGGTGCCTGGTTTCAAGTCGATGATGAATTCGACAGCTCTAGCAGGGGGAATCCCTGGAAGTTCTTCAGGGAAGACGTCGAGGAATTCACGCACGACGGGAATGTTTTCAATGCCCTCGAGTGGTGCAGCGTTCAATGCATTCAATGCATAGAGCCTTGCCTCGGCATTTTGCACCAGATGAGCTTGGTAAGTAACTATTTCATCTGAAGGGTGTAGCAGATGGACGGTCTTAGTGGTGCAAACGATTGAAGCAGTATGCACTTTTAACCAATTCATTCCCAGAATGAGATCAATGCTACAGGACTTCAGTACGATGGGGGAGACAAGAAATTCCAGTCCTTCGATTTCAACGGGGACGTCGTTGCAAATCATGGAGGTTCGACATTGGCCCGCAGGGGTGTGTACTAATAGTGAAGCATTCATGTCTTCGCTTTTAATGCCATGCATGAATGCAAAATCTTCTGACATGAATGAATGTGATGCACCTGTATCAAATAAAACGGATGCTGGTACTAAATTTACGAGGAGTGTACCCATCACAGTAGCAGGCTGGTCTTGAGCTTCATTGAGATCAACGTGGTTGGCATGAGCACGACCATAAGACTTGGCCTTGTTGCTGCGGGGCTGGTTGCTTCCATGGCTAGTTGCTGGAAGGGCCAGTTGATTCTGATTCTGGTTGCATTCTCTAGCACGGTGTCCTGGTTGACCACACCTGAAGCACAAACCATTATTGGGAGTGGGAACAGGAGCTTGGGATGGTGGAGCTGGAAGTCTTGACTGCCTAGATGGTGGTGGAGGCAGACGAGGTGCAGCATAGGTCTGCCTTGGGGCAGATGCATTTGGACGGTACATGCTGTTCGGGATCCATATCTTACGCTTCTGTGAGGGCGAGCCCGAAGATGAGCCCGTGTCACGGTTGCGCCTGTGAGAGCTCTGGTATTCCTGCAGACCAGTTTCGACATTGATGGCCTTGTTCACCAAGGTGGCGAAATCAGCAAAGTCATGCACTAGAAGTGCGAGCTTGATGTCAGCTTGAAGGCCATCACGGAACTTCTCCTGTCTGCGTGCATCAGTTGCAATGTCCTCTTCAGCATAGCGAGACAAGTCCAGAAACTCCCGCTGATAAGCTTCAACAGTTTTGTTGCCTTGGGTGAGGTTGCGGAACTCACGCTTCTTCCGGTCCATGACTCCCTGAGGAATGAAGCGGGCACGGAAAGCAGCTTGGAAGTCTGGCCAGGTGATGATTGTTCCAGCTGGCAGAGTACGCCTGTGGCTGTCCCACCATTGAGCTGCGGGTCCCTTCAGAAGAAGGAAGCAAAGGTGACATAGCTGGCAGGGGCTACATCGGCAGACTCCATCTCATAGGTGATGTCACGGAGCCAGTCATCAGCATCCAGAGGCTGAGTTGAGCTGCGGTACACAGTTGGATTGAGGCGCATGAAATCCTGCAGAGTTACTGGGGTTGGTTGCTGGTCCATATTGGGGCGAGGAAACTGAGCCATCATATTTTCCATGAATTGGCGGTTCAGTTCAAACTGTTGGATCATACCAGCCATGTACTCAGGTGGTGGTGGGGCATTGCCACCACTACCACGACCACCTGGTCTAACCATCCTGCTAATATATAACAGGGGTAGTTCAGCATTGAGAAATTTGCAAAGACAAGAATCATTCATGATGAAACATGCATAACGAAAGGAGCACGATAGCTACTACATAGTAGTCGGCATAGCTTACAAAAGGGGTCATGCATAGAGTTCAGTACACAGGTTCAGTACATAGACTAAAACATCATAGGCGGCACACAGGCTCGCGGCGAATGCACTTAACACTACAAGCAAGCCTACATCAGTCCCAAGAGGTACTGTGGAGGTAATCGTAGCCCGACAGCTGGTAGTGAGGCAACGGATAGCCCTCCACGTCAGCAGACTGGGGGCCGCGGATACTCAGGTGTAGAGCCCGACGCTCAGGTGGCAGAAGAGGACCAAGTGCGGGAGAGTAGCCTCCCACCTCTGGCCAACCGACACCGTGGGGCATCACGGTCCTGGCTGGGTAGATCGCAGTACGCGGTACCTGTCCAGATCGGACAAAGGGGTGCAGCAGCGTCAGAGCACGGTAAAGGTGCTGACGGGTGGTGTACATCTCGTGGCGAAGAGCTCGGTTAGCTCGATCCAGCCCATCAGCATGCAGAACCAGGTTCTGATGGTAGAAGGGCTCTCGGGTGACAGTGGAGTAGGCAGCAGTATAGTATCCCTCCGCACCAACATCAGATGCGATAGCAATGTGCCTGAAAGGGGAGGTGTCCAACTCCCGATACTCTCCACGAAGACGTGTCAGAGCAGCATAGGCAGCATCGTGGACAGCCATATCGATGGTCACTCCAACACCATGAGCGGTGTGCAGCACAGTAGTGGAGTCATACTCCGCGAGTAGAGGTGGACGATGGCACGGTACTGCTCCTGGTTAAAGTCCTGGTACTCCTCGTAGACGGTGTACTCAGGGTGCCAGCGATAACCCAGATAGGTCATCATCTCAGCTAGCACAGCAGGTGATCCCGAGGCACCAATGGCCGTCGTGTGGCGCACGACCTGCCTCGTGGGTTCCATCTGAAAGCAAAGACGTTTCAAAGGAGTCAAATGACAGTGTGTGAATTGTTCAAAATACTATTCTAAGAAATAACTATGGCTTATCCAACTTTGGGGTGAATGCGGTCACGGGATCCTAGTGTTAGAGTTAGTAAATTCGTTTAACCCGAGTAGAAGAGAGTTCAGAGTCCCAGAGTAAAGGTCGAGGAGTAAAAGATCCTAGTACCACCCAATGGCGACGTGGGCCCGTAAGACACACAGCCATGTTAGTAAAAGTTTTGTAATGTCTAGACTCGACTTCGGCCAAGGAGTGTGGAAAGGGGGATTCCTACAGGCAGTCGGCTCTGATACCAACTTGTGACGCCCCCGATTTGACCGTACACTAATCATGCACGCAAATGTGTACGATCAAGATCAGGGACTCACGGGAAGATATCACAACACAACTCTAAACATAAATAAGTCATACAAGCATCATAATACAAGCCAGGGGCCTCGAGGGCTCGAATACAAGTGCTCGATCACAGACGAGTCAGCGGAAGCAACAATATATGAGTACAGACATAAGTTAAACAAGTTTGCCTTAAGAAGGCTAGCACAAACTGGGATACAGATCGAAAGAGGCGCAGGCCTCCTGCCTGGGATCCTCCTAACTACTCCTGGTCGTCGTCAGCGGGCTGCACGTAGTAGTAGGCACCTCCAGTGTCGTAGGTGTCGTCGTCGATGGGGGCGTCTAGCTCCTGGACTCCAGCATCTGGTTGCGACAACCAGATAGGAAGGAAAGGGGGAAAAGAGGGAGAAAGGCAACCGTGAGTACTCATCCAAAGTACTCGCAAGCAAGGAGCTACACTACATATGCATGGGTATATGGGTAAAGGGGCATATCAGTGGACTGAACTGCAGAATGCCAGAATAAGAGGGGGATAGCTAGTTCTGTCGAAGACTACGCTTCTGGCCAACTCCATCTTGCAGCATGTAGAAGAGAGTAGATTGAAGTCCTCCAAGTAGCATCGCATAGCATAATCCTACCCGGCGATCCCCTCCTCGTCGCCCTGTTAGAGAGCGATCACCGGGTTGTATCTGGCACTTGGAAGGGTGTATTTTATTAAGTATCCAGTTCTAGTTGTCATAAGGTCAAGGTACAACTCCGGGTCGTCCTTTTACCGAGGGACACGGCTATTCGAATAGATAAACTTCCCTGCAGGGGTGCACCACATAACCCAACACGCTCGATCCCATTTGGCCGGACACACTTTTCTGGGTCATGCCCGGCCTCGTAAGATCAACACGTCGCAGCCCCACCTAGGCTCAACAGAGAGGTCAGCACGCCGGTCTAAATCCTATGCGCGCAGGGGTCTGGGCCCATCGCCCTATGCACACCTGCACGTTGCGACGGCGGCCGGAAGCAGACCTAGCCCTAGCAGGCGGTTCCAGTCCAATCCGGCGCGCGCCACTCCGTCGCTGACGTCAAAAGAGCTTCGGCTGATACCACGACGTCGGGATGCCCATAACTACTCCCGCGTAGATGGTTAGTGCGTATAGACCAAATGGCCAGACTCAGATCAAATACCAAGATCTCGTTAAGCGTGTTAAGTATCCGCGAACGCCGACCAGGGCCAGGCCCACCTCTCTCCTAGGTGGTCTCAACCTGCCCTGTCACTCCGCCACAAAGATCCACTTGCGGGTACTCCTACGAGCCGACCCGACTTTAGTCACCACATGTGTCATGTATATAGTATATAAGTATATACCCGTGATCACCGCCCAAGTGATCACGGCCCGATAGTATAGCATAGCAGACGGACAAGAATGTAGGGCCACTGATGGAAAACTAGCATCCTATACTAAGCATGTAGGATTGCAGGTAAAGGTAACAACAGTAGTAGCAAGGACAGGCTATGCATCAGGATAGGATTAACGGAAAGCAGTAACATGCTACACTACTCTAATGCAAGCAGTATAGAGAAGAATAGGCGATATCTGGTGATCAAGGGGGGGGCTTGCCTGGTTGCTCTGGCAAGTAGGAGGGGTCGTCAACTCCGTAGTCGAACTGGGCAGCAGCAGCGTCGGTCTCGTAGTCTACCGGAGAGAAGGGGGGAAGAAACAGTAAATACAATGCAAACATAAGCATGACGATGCGTGACATGACAATGAGCGGTGTTAGGTGTGCCCTAACGCGGCAGTAGGTGTTACCGGCGAAGGGGGGGGACATCCGGGAAAGTATTCCCGATGTTTCGCGTTTTCGGACAGATGGACCGGAGGTGAAATGTTGCAGGTTCACTATGCTAGGGACGTGTGGTGAACGAACGGGCTGCGTATTCGGATTCGTCTCGTCGTTCTGAGCAACTTTCATGTAGAAAGTATTTTTATCCGAGTTACGGATTATTTTATAGGATTTTCTAAATATTTAATTATTTTCTGGAATTATTTAATTTAACAGAAAAGGAATATGATGTCAGCATGACGTGATGATGACCTCAGCAGTCAACAGAGCGGCTGACCAGGTCAAACTGACCAGTGGGTCCTACCTGTCATAGATAGTGGACTAACAGAAGTTTAAACTAACTAAATTTAGATTAGTTAACTACTGGACCCCACCTGTCAGTGTCTAATCAACTAAACTAATTAGTTTTAATTATTAAAATGTTTTAATTATAGGATTAAGCGGTGGGGCCTGCACGTCAGTGGCTGGGGCCTGCCCAGTCAGCCCAGTTGACCAGGTCAACTGGTCAACAGGGGGCCAGGGGGCCCACTGGCAGTGACCCAGGGGGTGGCCCCAGGTGTGCCAGCTCAGCGTGGCCGGCGGCTCAACGCCGACAATGCCAAACGCAGCGGCGTGGCTCGGATCTCGCCGGAAAACTCGTACAGGGCTCGGGGAGGAGCGGGGCTAGTCTCATTCGAACGAGCTCTCAGCGCCGCATCCAGTGGTGGCTGTAGCATCGCCGGACTTGGCCGGAATCGGCGCCGGCGACGAGCATAGGCGGCGGCGTGTACGGGTGCTCGACGGAGACGGCGCTACGGCGTGTAGCAGCTTGAACGGAGGGGCTGGGCGTTCTCTAAGCAGCGCGGCGAGCACGTTGGGCACTAGCCCGTGACCAAAAGATCACCGGAGACGCGCCGGCGACCAAACGAGGCGGCGGTGGTTCGGGCTTCGTCGGGGTAGTGGCTACGGGCGGCTAGAGAGGGCAGGGGCCGGCGCGTTCGGCGCAGGAGCTCACCGGGGGAGCGTGGGGTCTGGGCAGAGGGCTCAGGGAGGACCGGTGGCGTAGATCAAGGACGAGGACGATGCGGTGGCCGAGCCGGAGAAGAAGAAGAGTGCGGCGACGCGAGGGGCTCTGGGGCTCGATCCAGCGGTGTAGTGGAAGCAGAGGACCACGGCGGAGCTGTAGGACTTGCCGGGGCGACGAACGGACGACGGTGGCCGCGGCTATGGCGATCGACGGCGACGGGGGTGCTCGGGCATCTCGAACAGAGGCGAGGAACGGGACGAGAGGGGGATTGTGGGCGCGCTAGGGTTTCGGGGGAGGGCGAGGGGGCATGTGGGGTGGGGAGACGAGGGAAGCCCGTGGCTTTGCCCTTATCCTCTCCCGGCGAGGCCGGCGAGGAGGTCGGGGTCGACCTCGCCCCTATAGCGACACGGAGCAGAGGAACAGGAAGGGGAGGGAGCGACCGGTGAGGGGGGAGTGGGCCGGCCTGCTGGGCCAGCTGGCTCGGGTGGGCCGAAGCCCAAGTGGGGCAGGGGCTTTCTCTCTCTCTGCTTTTCCTTTTTCTTCCTTTTCTTTGTTTTTGTTTTCTGTTTATTTCACTTTAAAATACTTAGGCACTTTCTAAAAAAATGTTTTCTCCACAATAATTACCAGTGTAATATTTGGCACTCACCGAACATTTTTGTTTTGACTTTTGAAAACTTTGGGTGTTTGTTACTAATTCATTTTTTTGAATTTGAAATGTTTTGAACTAACAGTTGATTAGCAACAGTAACAGAGATGACATGGCATCATCAAGAGAGTTTTACTGTAGCCTAATTATCCGGGCGTTACAGAAGTCTCGGCGGAAATCATCCCAGGTAATCACACGACCTCCTCTGGAATCTTTGTATTGTTGATACCACTCGGCAGCTTGATCCTTGAGTTGAAAAGAAGCGAACTTGACAAAGTCCTCATGCCTGACATTGCTACATTCAAAATGCTTGTTGATGTCCACGAGCCAATCATCGACATCTGTGGCCTCGGCACAGTACCTGAAAGACTTGGGCTGATTTGCGAGGAACTGGTTGAGGGTAGCGAAGTGAGGCTGATTGTTACCTTGACCTTGATTTCCTTGATTGCCTTGCCCTGGGGTGCGTTCTTGCAAGAGTTGCAGAATCATCTGAGCATTGGCGTTGGTGGCTGCCATGATATCTTGCCATGCCTCCGGAGGCGGAGGTGGTGGCGGAGGGTTCGCCTGACTCCCTTCATTGCGTTCCAGATTCTGACGCGTTGGCGGAGCCATCCTGAAGAGGGTGACATCCGTTAGCATCTTGATAGACAGATAGGCAAATTGCATCAACGGATAGAAATTGCAACATATAGTCTTCACAATAAACATTCGAACGACGATGAACGAATGAATTCCATAGTAAATCATCACACTTCCATAAGGTGATAAGCCACTTGATAAGAGATTGATGAAAAAAATAAAAAGGTACGAGTGGAACAAATAAATGGTAAGGATTACCCAATCACAAACCAAATATCTGCGGGAAGAAATGCTAAGAGTTACATGAATCCCACCTATAAACTCCCGAAACTTTCTGGTTATGCAATCTGGTGTTGGGGATACAGGGGACACAAAAAATATCACCCAAACTAGCAATCCCTAGATCCAGCTGTATCCATCCGTCAACACATAACCAAGAAACCTTCGGAAATCGTGTACCTCAACCTTCGAAAAGCATCCGTTATACGAGTTATGGCAATACTCCCGAACTCCCGCCCCAGTACTGGGTGGCGTCGAGGTGATCTCACCAACAACTGCATAAAAGAGATTTCGATGTCGGGGAAACTCAAGTATTCCAGAACTGCAACGATAAAATTGTGACGACAACACCTCGGAGCTCAACTCCCCGGGACACTGCCACAACCCCTAAATGTCAGGAGGCACCAAGAACAATGTTCTCGTCACAAAACCATCGGAACGATTCTAAGATATCCGCGTGATCCTAAATTTTTTTTTACTGAAATTTGAGGAGAGAAGAGTCAATACTTCTACGTCAGGAGGCCTCACCAGAGCGACGAAGGGACTGAGGAGTAAAAAGAATCCTACTCTCCGATATGTATAATCCTAAGACTCAAAAACATTTTTGTTCTAGACTTAACAACGCCAGCGATTCGATCAAGCAGGGGGCTCCTAAGTCGGGGATGACTTTGATTACCAACTTGTAACGCCCATGATGCGGCTATATCTCCCACGTGTCGAGGCACGACTTAGAGGCATAACCGCATTGTGGTATTGTCGCAAGAAGGGTTATCTTCACACAATCCCATGTAATGAACAAGAATGGGATAACGAGAGTTGGCTTACAATTGCCACTTCACACAATACATAATATAATTCATACATCATCCAAAATCCACACACACGCCGACTACGGTCAAATCCAAATGAAAATAAGATAACCCCAAATGCTAGATCCCCGATCTTCCCAACTAGGCTCCACTACTGATCATCAGGAAAAGAAACATAGTAACGACCACGTTCCTCATCGAACTCCCACTTGAGCTCGGTTGCGTCATCTGCACTGGCATCATCGGCACCTGCAACTGTTTTGGTAGAATCTGTGAGTCACGAGTACTCGGCAATCTCACACCCGCGAGATCAAGACTATTTAAGCTTATAGGAAAAAGGATGGTGTAATGAGGTGGAGCTGCAGCAGGCACTAAGCATATATGGTGGCTAACATACGCAAGTGAGAGCGAGAAGAGAAGCAACACAACAGTCGTGAAGCTAGAAATGATCAAGAAGTGATCCTGAAACTACTTACGTTCATGCATAACTCAAACCGTGTTCACTTGCTGTCGTGGAATTGTCACGGTAGATGTCCTCGGGCAAGGACTTAGTCGTGGAGCCATCGCAGCTAGGAAGCTTAAAGGGGTTAAACGGGACAAAGGACACGGAGATTATACTGGTTCGGCCCCTTACGTTGAAGGTAAAAGCCTACGTCCAGTTGAGGTGGTATTACTTAGGGTTTCGATGACCAGGGAGCTTAACCGCTATGCCTGGCTATCGATCTGATGTTGCTTGTCCTGAACCGCCGCCGGGTCGTCCCTTTATACAGAGAGGCTGAGGCCCAGCGGCTCTCAGAGTCCCAGCCGGCTTATAACAGTGTCCGGCTCGAACTCTTAACTATTCTTGCCTTACACTACAAGTCTTGCCATAACGGCGGTTTATCACACCGGGCCTTAAGCTGCCTCCGGGTCTTAAGCCCATTACTGAACCGCCATCCTCAAGCTTGGTACTGGGCTTCACGTGATGATCATTATGACGTGACCCGGCCCCTCCTAGGCGGGTGACTAATGGTTATATCCTCAACATTAGGCCCCAGATTGATTTGAACCGGTTCATGTCAATCTTCAAAAATCTTCCGGCTTCTGCTTGTGCGAAAGGTTATAACCCGCCGTGACGTCATCTTCTGAATTCTTGGTAACCCGCCATGACGTCATCTTCTATTAAATTCATTTTTTATTCTGTCATATCCCAACAGATCTTATCTTAATGACCATCCCGAGAATCGAGGCGTTTCTGCGGCAAGATAATCATGTCTTCAGCCTCCTCGTTTCTCGCGCCCATTTCCCAGCCGTCCCTTATAAATAGGCCCGGCCCATAAGCCTTTCGTCACTCTTCTCGATCCATCGTCTTCCTCCTCTGACACCCCAGAGCTCGAGCTCCGCCGCCGCCGCCGCGCACCTCATCTGCATCGACCAAGGCCGCTGCATCAACCTGTCCTGACCAGAGAATCGTGGCGCACCTCCGCTGCCCATCAGCACTAGTAAGTTCTTGCCGTCCCGTACATTAGATCCGCATTAGGGTTCGCAGGTTCTCCGTGTTCTTCATAGTTCATCGCGATTCCTTCACAGTTCTTCCTACACAGTCCCCTTGGATCCAAAAATAATACAGAGCTCATGCGGTAGTTGTTTCGCACCCATTTTCAACATCAACACATCCTTTTTACTTGCAAAAAGACCTCCTTAGAACTCATGAAATCCTCTGTACCAGTGTTTAGGTATAGAAATTTTTCCTTTCTGGACGATCGTTTGATCCAAAATAATTCCTGTAATCTGTGAAACCTGTTTGTGCAACACTTAGGCAAAAACTGCATCTGTTAGCCATGGCGGCTCATATCGCCGGCTTAAAAGAGACCCTGCTTTGTGAAATCTCCGGCTCACTCACAATAGAGTTAAATAACTTAAATTGCTTAAGATATCCATGGCGGCTTAGATAACCTGACACAGTTAGTCATATATCATTAGGCCCCTTCATAAACCGCCATCTTGAATACTGAACTAAATTTTTCCTCCGGCTTAAATTTGAACCGGGAATTCTCTTTTGTCATAGGCTTCCATTTTCCACAATGTCGCCCAAGGCTCCCAAAGCGCCCATTACGTGCAACTGGGTGAGATCCAACGTTACTGATAGCACCTTAGATGACTTCGTAAAAACGGGTTACCTGCCTAAGAAGGAGGTCATGTCCTACCGAGCTCCTGACCCGTCCGAAGAGAGACCTCAACCAAAGGACGGAGAGTTTGTCATATTTGCTGACCACATGAGCCGGGGCTTTGCTCCTCCTGGCTCAAAATTCTTCAGAGATGTTCTGCACTTTTTCGATCTGCGACCTCAAGACATTGGACCCAACTCCGTGTCGAACATTTGTAACTTTCAAGTGTTCTGTGAGGTATACCTTGGAGAAGAACCCAGCCTGCTACTCTTTAGGGAGTTATTTTACCTAAACCGCCAAAATGAATGTGCCAACGGGCCTAGCTTGGAACTTGGTGGAATCTCAATCCAATGACGGAGAGATTGTCTCTTTCCTTATGCTGAGCCGCCAAGCCACCCGAAGGACTGGAACCAGACATGGTTCTACTGCCAAGATACTTCTCCGGCTGATGAGAACCCTCTGCCCGGCTTTCGCGCCCTGCGTCTGGAGTCAAATCACCCCCTGCCAGACAAATTATCTCAAGCTGAGCGTCAACCGCTTATTCCCACCATCAACAAAATCAAAGCTCTTCTGGGAAACGGCCTAAACGGCGTTGATCTGGTCCGGGTCTGGATTGCTTGGCGGGTGATTCCTTTAAGCCGCCGCCCCGGCTTGATGTGTGAGTACACAGGCCGGAAAGATGATCCTCTACGACACAGTCCCGACGACTTACCTGAGGACGTTATTGACGATACAACCAAGTCGCTTCTGAACGAGAGCCTGGCAGATTGCGGGAGAGTGGGCTTAAGCCCTTTCTGCAAGACTAACCGGCTCCTACGGTAAACCATTGACCTGAATGCTTCTCCTTTCATTTTAACGATTTTGTCTTAGCTTACTAATCTTTGTTGTATTTTACAGGCTAATGATAAATTCTGGAAGGTCAGGTATGACTATGAAGCTGCTAAGAAAGCCAGGAAGGTTAAAAAAGCCGCCAGGAGAGCCGCTCCCCGCAAGAAGGGGGAGTAAGCCTAGCGCCTCGGACCTGCTTCACCTGGAAGACACCTCCGAGTCAGAGGTAGACCTTGATTATTTAGGCTCCTTTTTTAACCGTCTTATTGACACTAATTATCAGCAGGAGGATACCGGAGCGAGTAACCCGGTGATTGAAGAGGTAACTATACTTTCCTCCGACTCGGAGCCCTTGCCAAGACTAAAAGTCCGAAGAGTAACCCGGAAAGTAAGATTTTCACATCCTTTAGCTTATCAAGATCCTCAATTTCTTTTGAAGCGACAGATTCATGAGAGGCGGAGGCAGACCCGGACTAGCAAGGACGCAGACCTCTCCTCCGGCTTACCCGAAGCATCAAGGAAGCGCCGGACCGAGGTTATCTCCGACTTATATCCTTTTCATCCTTTGGCGGGCGTCACTCGTGAACCACTCAATTCTTCGGACTCAAACTACCAGGGAACTTCACCTTCCTCCGGCGACTCAATGCAGTCTAGCTTGCCGGCCTTCAAGACCGCCCCCAGGTAATGATGATCAGCTTACTTTGTGCTTATCTTACTCATGGTTTTGCACTAACTCTTTGACTTTCAGTGTACAAGTAAAGCCCAGCAAGAGGGCAAAGAAAAATAAGCCGGCCGAAGAGTCGGTCCAAACTAAACCGGAGGCTTCTGCTCATGAACCGCCGTCTGCCTCAGCTCCTGAAACCACCACTGTTCCATCTGAAGAACAAGTCATGGAGGGTTCTGATAACCCGGAGATCCCCAGCCCGGCTCAACCGGCTGATGATCCGGACGTTGTAATCACCCGGACAGAGTTTGTCGAGCCGGGGAAACCCACTGTGTTAGCTAGATGCTCTGCCAAGGAAGAACTGCTGGAACACCGTAGGGCCAGGCTGGATATCACTGACTATGCTAATTTGAGCATTGGAGATATTGTCTCCGGCTATGTTGGTCAAGTGCACAACAATCGGGACCTGGAGATTGACATGGTGAAGCAAATACAGCAAAAATCTGAGGTACGACTCCCTTGGTTACTCCATAGTCATCCTTACCATGCCAGCCCCCAAGTCTATTACTTATGATGGAATATGTTGTAGACTTAATACTGGCTTAATAATTACTGCAAGAAAACCGGCTTACCTGGTAACACTCCCGGGCCGGATTAAACAGCATAATTGAACCGGTCTTTACCTTACTTTAATCAAGTAGTTGAACAGCTTTACACATTAGCCCCCAAGTGCCAAGTACCTTTGTCTGCAAAGTGCTTGGGAAATATTTTCATGAACCGGCACTGTAAATAGAACTTCTCAGCATACATTAGCCCCCAAGTGCCAAGTGTCTTTGCTTGCAAAGTGCTTGGGACTTTAATGTTGCATGATAATCACCCAAACTGTGACTCGGAAATTTTACAGGCCGCCTGTAAGAAATTTGAATCAGAAATCTCTGATCTAAAGAACCGCCTGAAGACTCAGGAAAGTGAGACCCAAAAGGCCAACGCCAAATTTGAATTCAGTGTTTCTGCACAAGAGAAACTGAAGAAAAAGTTTGAAGCAGAAAGGAATGCCTGGGTAGATGAAAAAGCTGCTTTGCTCAGCCGGGCCGAACAAGCGGAGGCCACTCTTACTGAAAGAACCGCCGAGCTATCCGGCTTAAAACGCCATGTCTCTCAGATGGTGTCCGCGATCTTTGGTAAATTTGTAATCAGTTTACATCGTTTAGTTCCCATAAACATCTCAATTGCCAACAGCTCACTTGACTGTGTAATGCAGGTCCCAGGAGTTCCAATCTCAACCAGAGCGTGCTGACTAAGCTGAAGGCGGTTTACACCTTGGTGGAGCAACTTTACACCGGGTTACAACGTGCTTTAGCCGTTGTGGCTCTGTCCAATGAAGTTCCCACTCACCTGGCAGATGTACTCTGGCGGCTTGCCGTACTTCCTCAGCGCTTCCAAGAGCTGAGACGGGCTTCTGCAAGAGCCGGAGCCATAGCTGCTCTGAGCCGGGCCAAGGCGTTTCTATCGGAGCTAGACCCGGCCGACATCGCCCTTGGGTATCCCAGCTTGAAGGAAGACGGCACCCCCTTTGACCAGAAGGACTTCGCCGCCTGTGTGAAGAGCGTACGCCCTGTGGCCACTTTGATTGGCAATGACACAGATCTTACCAAATATCAGCCGGGCTATGACGCGGAGAATCAGAGAATCCCAACACCACGCTATGAGGCAGTCAGCCTGATTCCGCCAACTCGTAAGCATACCTTCGCCCCTGAAGTTGACCCGGCCGGGTTAATTGATGATGAGGCTCAATTTGAAGCTTTGAGCGGCATTGACTGGAAATCATCAACCTTCCAGGTCATGGAAACAACCGGAGGAGCGGAGAGGGATGAGCCGGAAGCTTCAACCCAACAAGCACTTTAATTTCGTAGGCGACTCATGGTTATGCCTTAAAAACAATGCCTCACATTTTGGACTCGGGGAGTTCTGTAATAGAGTGGGACAAACACTTAATTTTGTCGTGCCATCGTGCACGTGTGCAGCGCTCCACTCTGTTTAGGCTGCTCTTTTATATTCCTCGGGGTTATGTTTGATCATTTGCTTTCCTTAAGCTTAAAGAGCTGTCTTTAATTGTCCTGCATAGAAAACAAATCACAAGTCTCTAGGCGGCTGCAAGCCTTCAAGTATACTTCCGGTTTATGTAACCCAAATAATAAGGTTGAGAACTCAACTCTGGTTCACCAGCACCTATAATGCTTATTGTGTGCTATCAACATTATTATCAAAGTTAAGCCGGTGGACAAAGAACCACCCTGGAACACTTTTGATATGATCAAAAGAATTTGTTGCAAATCAAGAGATCAAAAACTTAGGGGCTTCTGATTCGAATACGACCAGAGAACCGTCCCAAAGGGGTTAAGCTAAGATTCGAATGCGATCATATAGCCCCCAGTGGCTTTGGCGTTGCCGATCAAGAGGGTACCGACAGCTATGTTCTCTTTGGTTCGAATACGACCTATGTTTGAACAGGAAGCCCCCAAATGACCTTGAGAGTTGTTTAACGACGCTGATTCGAATACGATCCACGTCGGTTCCCAAAGGGGGTTGAGCTATGGTTCAGATATGATCAAGAAAAACTCCCCAATGAGCTCGGCAATATGCCAATCAAGTGGGTATCGACAGCTATGTTCTCTTTGGTTCGAATACGACCTATGTTTGAACAGGAAGCCCCCAAGTGATCATATTGTTAACGGCTAGATTCGAATACGATCATAAGCCGGATCAACCTCCAAGTGACCATGTAATGTTGCAATGGAAATAACAATAATACATTTACCTTTGGAGGAAAAAAGACAGAGGTCCTGCTTTATTATTTATCATAATATATACATGGCTATAGAAATATGTACATTATGAGAGCCGGTGGCTCAAGTGTAATAAGGCCGATGCTGAGCTATGTTCCACGGCCGGCGGGTCTCCTCCTCCGACTTACGTGAATCTCTGTGCTCCCGAACATCAATAAGGTAGTATGACCCGTTGTGCAAGTTCTTGCTGATCACAAAGGGCCCTTCCCAAGGTGGGGATAACTTGTGCGCATCTGTTTGATCCTGGATGAGCCGGAGCACCAAATCACCTTCCTGAAAGACCCAGGACTTAACCCGGCGGCTGTGATAGCGGCGCAGGTCTTGTTGGTAAATCACCGAGCGAGCTGCTGCTACGTCACGTTGTTCATCCAACAAGTCAAGAGCTTCTTGACGCGCCTGCTCATTATCCGCCACGACATAAGCTGCCACTCGAGGCGAGTCATGACGGATGTCGCTAGGGAGGACCGCCTCAGCTCCGTAAACCATGAAGAAAGGTGTGTAACCCGTAGACCTGTTAGGAGTAGTATTGATGCTCCATAACACGGAAGGTAACTCCTCTACCCAACAACCCGGCGTCCGTTGCAAAGGGACCAAAAGCCGGGGCTTGATGCCCTTCAAGATCTCCTGATTGGCTCTCTCAGCCTGACCATTGGATTGAGGGTGAGCCACTGATGAAACATCGAGCCGAATATGCTCTCGTTGACAAAATTCCTCCATGGCGCCCTTAGACAGATTGGTGCCATTGTTAGTTATAATGCTGTGTGGAAAACCAAAGTGAAATATCACCCTTTTCATGAACTGAACCGCTGTGGCTGTGTCACACTTAATAACTGGCTCTGCCTCAACCCACTTTGTGAACTTGTCGACCGCCACCAAGAGGTGGGTCTTCTTATCCTTGGACCTTTTAAAAGGCCCAACCATATCAAGCCCACAGACCGCAAATGGCCAAGTGATTGGAATCATCCTCAACTCTTGAGCCGGCACATGAGCCCGTCGTGAGAACCTCTGACAACCGTCACATTTACTGACCAAGTCCTCTGCATCAGCATGAGCCATCAGCCAATAAAAACCATGACGAAAAGCCTTGGCCACAAGGGATTTTGAGCCGGCATGATGGCCACAATCCCCCTCGTGAATCTCACGTAAAATTTCTTGACCTTCCTCAGGGGAAACACAACGCTGGAAAGTTCCAGTGACACTGCGACGATGCAGCTCGCCATTGATAATTATCATTGACTTAGACCGCCGGGTTATTTGTCTGGCCAAAGTTTCATCCTCAGGCAATTCTCCCCGGGTCATGTAAGCCAAGTATGGTACTGTCCAATCTGGGATAATGTGGAGAGCCGCCACCAACTGTGCTTCCGGGTAGGGACAGCCAAGTCTTCCTCTGTAGGCAACTTAACAGAAGGGTTATGCAAATGTCCAAGAAAGTATTAGGCGGCACCGACTTTCGCTGAGAGCCCAGCCGGCTTAATGCATCAGCCGCCTTGTTCTTCCTGTGATCGATGTGCTCTACTTGGTAACCCTGAAAATGTCCAGCAATGGCATCAACTTCACGGTGATAAGCCGCCATGAAGGGGTCCTTGGAATCCCACTTGTCTGACACTTGTTGGGCTACTAGATCTGAGTCACCAAAGCACCTTACCCGGCTTAAGCTCATCTCCTTAGCCATCCGAAGACCATGGAGCAAGGCCTCGTACTCAGCTGCATTGTTAGTACAGGGAAACATCAACCGTAGCACATAGCAAAACTTGTCACCTTGAGGGGAAGCTAATACAACTCCAGCCCCCGAGCCCTCCAATTGCCTGGACCCATCGAAGTGAATAGTCCAGTATGTATTATCCGGTTTCTCTTCAGGCACCTGTAGCTCTGTCCAATCGTTGATGAAATCCACCAATGCTTGAGATTTGATAGCAGTGCGCGGCACGTATTTTAGACCATGAGGCCCAAGTTCTATAGCCCACTTAGCAACTCTTCCTATGGCTTCTCTGTTTTGGATGATATCTCCTAGGGGAGCAGAACTAACCACAGTGATAGGGTGACCCTGGAAATAATGCTTAAGCTTCCGGCTTGCCATGAATACCCCATAAACAAGCTTCTGCCAATGTGGATACCGTTGTTTGGACTCAATGAGTACTTCGCTGACGTAGTAAACCGGCCGCTGAACCGGATACTCCTTACCGCTTCCTTACGCTCCACCACCACAGCCACACTGACGGCTCATGTGTTAGTGGCTATATACAGCAATAAAGGCTCCTTGTCAACAGGAGCAGCAAGGACTGGTGGCTCAGCTAGCTATCTTTTCAAATCCTCAAAAGCAGCATTAGCAGCATCATTCCAGATAAAGTCATCTGTTTTCTTCATCATCTGGTACAGTGGCATGGCCTTTTCACCCAACCGGCTTATAAACCGGCTCAAAGCAGCGATGCGACCCGCCAGACGCTGGACGTCATTTATGCACGCCGGCTTAGCCAGAGAGGTGATTGCCTTGATCTTTTCCGGGTTAGCTTCAATGCCTCTGTGAGAAACCAGAAAACCCAAGAGCTTGCCTGCGGGAACACCAAAAACACACTTGGCCGGGTTAAGCATCATCTTGTAGACCCGGAGATTATCAAAGGTCTCTCTCAGATCATCTATCAAGGTCTCCTTCTCCCTGGATTTAACCACGATATCATCCACATAGGCATGAACGTTGCACCCAATCTGGTTATGAAGACAATTCTGCACGCAACGCTGGTAAGTCGCCTGTGCACTCTTGAGACCAAAAGGCATAGACACATAACAGAAGGCTCCAAAAGGAGTGATGAACGTCGTCTTCTCCTGGTCCTTAACTGCCATTTTGATCTGATGGTATCCAGAGTAAGCATCCAAAAAGCTTAAACGCTCACAACCCGCCGTAGCATCAATAATTTGATCAATACGGGGGAGAGCAAAAGGATCAGCCGGACAAGCTTTGTTTAAATCCGTATACTCCACACACATCCGCCAGGTGCCGTTCTTCTTGAGCACGAGCACCAGGTTAGCTAACCATTCTGGATGAAAAACTTCAACAATAAACCCGGCCGCCAAGAGCCGGGCTACTTCCTCACCAATGGCTTTCCGCCTCTCCTCATTAAACCGCCGGAGGAATTGCCTGACTGGTTTAAACTTCGGATCAATATTGAGAGTGTGCTCAGCGAGTTCTCTAGGTACACCCGGCATGTCAGAAGGTTTCCATGCAAAGATGTCCCTGTTCTCACGGATGAACTCGATGAGCGCGCCTTCCTATTGCGGATCCAGATTAGCACTGATGCTGAACTGCTGAGATGAGCCACCTGGAACAAAGTCAACAAGTTTAGTCTCATCAGCAGACTTAAATTTCATTACCGGCTCATGCTCCGTGGTTGGCTTTTTCAAAGACGTCATATCTGCCGGGTCAACATTGTCCTTGTAAAACTTCAACTCCTCTGTTGCACAAACAGATTCAGCATAAGCCGCGTCACCTTCCTCATACTCCAAGGCTATCTTTCGTCTGCCATGAACTGTAATGGTCCCATTGTGACCCGGCATCTTGAGCTGCAAATACACGTAAGACGGTCGTGCCATGAACTTGGCGTAAGCCGGCCGCCCAAACAAAGCATGATACGGACTTCTTATCTTAACCACCTCAAAGGTTAGTTTTTTCGCCCTGTAGTTGTACTCATCTCCAAAGGCTACTTCCAGCTCGATCTTACCGACTGGATACGCCGACTTACCGGGCTCCACCCCATGGAAAACAATATTGCACTGGCTGAGGTTCTTATCAGTTAATCCCATACGACGGAAGGTCTCATAATAGAGGATGTTGATGCTGCTGCCTCCGTCCATGAGCACTTTAGTGAATTTATATCCCCCAACCTGAGGGGCCACCACCAAGGCCAGGTGACCCGGATTATCGACCCGGGGAGGGTGATCTTCCCTACTCCATATGATAGGCTGCTCAAACCATCTTAAATAGCGGGGAATCGCTGGCTCAACAGCATTTACAGCCCTCTTATGAAGCTTCTGATCTCGCTTGCACAAGCTGGTAGTGAACACATGATACTGTCCACCATTGAGCTACTTTGGATTGGTCTGGTACCCCCCTGCTGCTGCTGATTACCCTGGCCAGATTGCTGATTAAAACCCCCATGGAAATTATGAGAATTGGGATTTGAGCCGCCGCCCGGGCCATGAAAACCGCCGGCGCCTGAGCCGCCACCCGGGCCATTGTTGCCATTAAAAGCATTGGAATTTTTGAAGGCCTTCATGATTGCACAGTCCTTCCATAGATGAGTGGACGGCTTCTCCCTAGAGCCATGCCTTGGACAAGGCTCATTCAACAACTGCTCAAGCGTCGGGCTTGACCCACCGGCTCGGGGAGGTGGTCTCCCCTTACGTCGGTGGTTGTTACCCTGTGAATTGGCGTTGGCCACAAACTCCATACTGCCATCAGCCTTACGCTTGTTACCTCCCTGGTTCGCCGGGTTATGCTGAGGGCCCTTGCCATTGCCGTTCTTCTTTCCCTTCCCTGTCCTTTCATCATCCGACGCGGGATCCTTGGTACTATCAGAGTCGGCGTACTTGACCAGAGCCGCCATCAGCGTACCCATATCATTGCAATCGCGCTTGAGCTGCCTGAGCTTCATCTTTAGGGGCGCAAAACGACAATTTTGCTCCAACATTAAAACTGCAGAGCCGGCATCCATCTTATCAGACGAATGTATTATCTCTTTGACCCGGCAAACCCAATGGGTTGTAGACTCACCCTCCTGCTGCTTGCAGTCAGTCAAATCCACAATTGACATAGATTGCCTACATGTATCTTTGAAGTTTTGGATGAACCGGGCTTTTAGCTCTGCCCATGACCCGATAGAATTAGGCGGCAGTCCTTTCAACCAAGTGCGGGCAGTTCCATCCAACATCATGGTGAAGTATTTGGCCATTGCCGCTTCGCTGACCTCTAGCAACTCCATAGCCATCTCGTAGCTCTCGATCCATGCTCCAGGTTGTAAATCAGCCGTATAATTAGGTACCTTCCTAGATCCTTTGAAATCCTTGGGCAGACGTTCATTACGGAGAGCCGGCACCAGAGAAGGGACACCTCCGATCCTCGTAGGTATGCCCGCCTCTATAGAAGCCGTCGGATAAACCGGGAGGGGCTGGTAAGCCGTTAACTGAGGCGCCTGCTCCGCCTCTTGCCATGCTCTGTCTTGGTCTACCATGTTAAAGGCTCCGTTATGAGCCGGGCCGTGGCCCGCTGGCAAGTCACGGCGCCGAACGTTGCTTGAGCCGGTCGCTGAGACCATGTGTCTGCTATAACTTGGGCTCCGGCCTGGACGATGGGTTGAATGAATCCTGTCCCGGCTATATGAATATGCCTCCTGTTGCGCCAGAGCCGTCTGAAGAAGTTCCCTGACCCGGCGGTTTTCGACCGCCGTTGGAGAGTCACCATCGATTGGGAGAGCCGCCAGTCGCGCCGCCGCGGCGACCATGTTTTCCAACGGGTTGGCATAATGACCCGGCGGTATTGGCACGTACTGAGGCGGGGTAGTGTTCACACGGGGAGGCCTTATCACTTGCAGCTGAAGCGGCGTTCCAACCCCGGGTGCCGTGATCTCTGGCGGGTTACTGGGCCCTGCACCAGGCGTGTTGAAAAGGTTTCGAGGATCGTAAACTGGAGGGAGTCGAGATTGAGCCTTCTGATGCCTCCTTCTCATGATCTCATTGGATGCGTTCTGATCCATCGTGAGCCGGAAAGACTGCGCCTGAATCAGCTGAGTCTGGGCGTCGAGAGCCGCCCGCTCTGCAGCCATCCTGATCCCTTCCGCTGCTAGATCTTCCTTGGCTCTTGCTATATCCAGCTTTAACTGTGCCACCTCCGCATCATGTTGAGCTTGATACGCTGGGACGACCGTAGCAGTTAACAGGGCTGTCATCTTATCTGTGAGATCCATCAGCGCCTGAGCCGGCGAGTGCATGGGGCCTCCTGCCCCAGCAGCGGGGTTTTGTACAGGTTGTGCGCCGGCCATGAAGATCCCGACCCGGCTGGGCGGCTCAAAGGGGTCCGGAATACTGTCGCCATCGGAGCCGCCCCTGAGCCTGCCATCTTGAAGCTGGTATAACGAGTTGTCTCATCCGTGGACGACTCGCCGTCAGAGCGAGTGGCCGTCTCATTGCCAGATCCAAATCCTTCAGAGAGTCCTCCATGGACGCATCCCACGAAAGCACGCTTCAAGGCAGGCAGAGTCCGGGCGGGTCTCGCACGCTGAGCCGTCTCGATGAGGTCGGCGCAGAGGTCCGGCTCAGGGCCCGGCTCGCCAATCTTGCCAATGAAAACGTGGATTCCGCCGAAGGGGACCCAATACCCGTACTCGATTGAGCCGGCGTCGGGGCCCCAGCTTGCATCGTCGATGTAGAGCTTGCCGCGACGACTCTTGGTCATCCGGCCCACAGCGTATCCCTTGAGCCCTTCGAAGCTGCCCTTCAAGAACTCAAATCCACCGTGTGCTGGCCCCATGGTGGGCGCCAACTGTCGTGGAATTGTCACGGCAGATGTCCTCGGGCAAGGACTTAGTCGTGGAGCCATCGCAGCTAGGAAGCTTAAAGGGGTTAAACGGGACAAAGGACACGGAGATTATACTGGTTCGGCCCCTTACGTTGAAGGTAAAAGCCTACGTCCAGTTGAGGTGGTATTACTTAGGGTTTCGATGACCAGGGAGCTTAACCGCTATGCCTGGCTATCGATCTGATGTTGCTTGTCCTGAACCGCCGCCGGGTCGTCCCTTTATATAGAGAGGTTGACGCCCAGCGGCTCTTAGAGTCCCAGCCGGCTTATAACAGTGTCCGGCTCGGACTCGTAACTATTCTTGCCTTACACTACAAGTCTTGCCATAATGGCGGTTTATCACTACGGGCCTTAAGCCGCCTTCGGGTCTTAAGCCCATTACTGAACCGCCATCCTCAAGCTTGGTACTGGGCTTCACGTGATGATCATTATGACGTGACCCGGCCCCTCCTGGGCGGGTGACTCTAATGCTTATATCCTCAACACTTCCCGGACTCCGCCGAGAAGAGACCATCACGGCTACACACTTAGTTGATGTATTTTAATTAAGTCAAGTGACAAGTTCTCTACAACCGGACATTAACAAACTCCCATCTGCCTCATAACCGCGGGCACGGCTTTCGAAAGATAATACCCTACAGGGGTGTCCCAACTTAGCCCATCATAAGCTCTCACGGTCAACGAAGGATAAACCTTCTCCCGGAAAGACCCGATCAGTCTCGGAATCCCGGTTTACAAGACATTTCGACAATGGTAAAACAAGACCAGCAAAGCCGCCCGAATGTGCCGACAAATCCCGATAGGAGCTGCATATATCTCATTCTCAGGGCACACCAGATGAACACTACGTACAACTAAAACCAATCCTCAAGTTTCCCCAAGGTGGCGCTGCAAGTGGCTCTAGTTTGGACCAGCACTCAGAGGAACACTGGCCGGGGGGTTTAAATAAAGATGACCCTCGGGCTCGCGAAAACCCAAGGGAAAAGGCTTAGGTGGCAAATGGTAAAACCAAGGTTGGGCCTTGCTGGAGGAGTTTTATTCAAGGCGAACTGTCAAGGGGGTCCCATAAATCACCCAACCGTGTAAGGAACGCAAACTCAAGGAACATAATCCCGGTATGACGGAAAGTAGGGCGGCAAGAGTGGAACAAAACACCAGGCATAAGGCCGAGCCTTCCACCCTTTACCAAATATATAGATGCATTACTTAAATAAGAGATATTGTGATATACCAACATATCCATGTTCCAACATGGGACCAACTTCAACTTATCCTGCAACTAGCAACGCTATAAGAGGGGCTGAGCAAAACAGTAACTTAGCCAATCAACGGTTTGCTAGGAAAGGATGGTTAGAGGCTTGACATGGCAACATGGGAGGCATGATATAGCAAGTGGTAGGTAATGCAGCACAGCAATAGAGCGACAACTAGCAAAGCAAAGATAGAAGTGATTTCGAGGGTATGGTCATCTTGCCTGCAAGGTTCTCAGAGTTGTCGAAAGCTTGATCCTCGTAAGAGTACTCAATAGGTTCCTCGTTCACGAACTCGTCTCCCGGCTCTACCCAAAATAAGAACACAAGCAACGGAACCACAATCAATCACGGGAAATGCACAAGCAACATGATGCAAAACATGCATGATATGCGGGATATGATATGCGATGCATATGCGTGCTCCGGAAGAAAAAGGATGAACAAGGCAGTAACATGAAAAACCAAGCATGACACTGGAAAGATGAGATGATTTCGGTCGAAATCAATATAAAGATCACCGAAAACGGATGCACGGTTTGCAAATGGCAAGCAAAACAAGAATGACTCTGTTCTGCGATTAACAGCATGATAGCACTTAGAATGCAACAAGCAACTATGCTACAACACTCCAACATAGCAACAAAGCATATGGCAGTAATCTACAAGAGATCCTAGACAAAAGATGAACAGTGAGCTACGGCTAGATTACACCACAGCAAGTTCGAACAAGCATGGAAAAAGTGCAAAAGATAACAGGTTCACAGACTTGGTGAAATTACTGGACATGGCTGAAACAGCATCAGGTAGCAATGTTCAGAGCAAGCAACCAACATGCTACAAGAACTTAACATAGAAAAACAAGGCATGGCATTAATCTACTAAATTCATAGAACAAAAGTCCCTTACTGACCATAAGCCAAAAAGGACCAGAAGATATGATGGCAACCATGTAAACATAGCAAGTATCGTTGACAGGTTCCAGACTTAGCAGAAAACAGAGCATGGCAGAAACAATAATATGAAGGCATCTTTGTGAGCTTGATGCACTCACCACAAAGCAATGCATGACAAAACAAGCATAACTACAGCAATATGGCATGTTTATGAAGCTATCCATGGCAAGAACAAATACATATCATGAATGAATCAACTACAACAACCTTGGCAAAATTGAATATCATGTTAACATTCTGCCAGAAATATTTTATAGCAAAAGTAGAGCAAGATTGAGACATGCTATGGCACTCCATAATTGCAAAAAAGGGCATGGATGGATAGAACACAACTGTATCTACAAAACATCCTTACTGAACATCACCAAAAGGAGCATGGATCTCTCTATAGCCACATGGATACGTAGCAACAAAATAACAGCAGTCACAGACAGTAAAATTACTAAGTCCCTGAAATCAGAAACATCACGAGCCTAGTTTGCATGCTTGTGCTAGTCACCGAAGAGATCACAAAAATACATGGCATACACCTCTGTAAAGATGGCATGGCATACATCAAAACACATGTAGAGCTCATGGCCATAAGATGCACACATCAAATGCAACAAAAATAACAAATCCTCAATTTCTCATAAGTAACAGCAGTTAACAGCAATTAGCACTCTTGCACCAGAGATTTGGGCATCAAGATGGACTCAAATGAACATGGCATAATGGAACAAAATGAAGAGCATCTCGAGGCAAACATTTTGATAATTACACGCATGAAACAGAGCTATATGCAGAGAGTTATGATGCGATGAACATGAGCATGTATTGTAAAAATCTCAGGACTAAGAATATTTTCGGGGGGAGAAGTCAACCTCCAGAGATCTGGATCGGGCCGAGCTCGAGCTCGCCGTGGCTCGAAGTTCACCGGAGATGGAGCCG
>NC_057799.1:156722647-156758794 GCF_018294505.1 Triticum aestivum | reverse complement strand
CGCCCCTCGCCAGAGCCCCGCCGGAAGCCCTCGCCGGAGCCCGACGAGGTACTGCCCGCTGCCCCGTTGACTTTGCCGGTTTTTGTTTTTTTTTAAAACCGTTCATTTAAAAAAACCCTAGATTGGTTTTTTTCGGTTTTATTATTTTACGAGCGTTCACCGAACCGTTCGTTTTAACGAACGCGTTCGTCGGTTTTTCTCTGTTAACGAACGTCCGTTATTTAACCGTTCGTCCGTTTTTCTTTTTCGTCGGATTTTTCTCGTTATTTTCTCAGATCCGATTTCTGATCGAATCTTCGATTCTGTTTAACTTCTCGCTCGTTTATCGGAATCAGGCGATTCAAGCACCTAGAGTTTCGTCTCGAAATTCTCTTTCCGTTTAACCTACTCAAACAAGTTTTTGCTACAGTAAAATTTGACCTAGATCCAGATTAGCAAACGAAGTTTCTTTCTTTCGCCGTTTGACTTTCGTTGCTTCTTTCGAGTTGATTCTTTTTGCAAACCGGAGTTCTTAAGTTGAACTTTCTGGTTGGATCTTACATTCGAGTTTTACCTGTGCATTAGATGAGTACTGATTGTATGCTTGTTTGTTTGCGATAGAGTACCCGGAGTGTGCCGCTTGTTACTTCGACTCGCTAGGTTTTGCGGATCATCAGCAAGGCAAGTAACACTTTGATCATACCCCGTTCATACCCAGTTTTACTGCATTAGATCTGTTTTCCTCAAACACTTGCATGGTTAGGATCTAATTAAATTGTGGGTATTGGGAAGTAGTTGAGGTAGTACCTATTACCTGTTTTCTTATCAAACCCTTGGGAGTTACTTCTACGTTGCTTTTATTATTGCCATGCTATGCTCGTAGACATGGATTTGGGTTTGAGTGATATTCACGACAGATGTGAGATGTTTATTAATGGTTCAACTTAAGGTGGCAACTAAAACTCACATCTGGGTGGATTGGGGCACCTAGAGAACCCAGTGTTGTCTGTTTGTATAAGGTCCGCCACCCAGGCTCAAAGGGATCATAAGATTATTCATGCTAGAAACTTCCGTGTGCAGCCACAAGCTATTATGGGCTCTAGCATAGTTGAGTAGGTTACAAGATCTCTTGAAGAGGTGGGCTAGCAGATGTAGGGGAAAGTAGGTGTACCGGTCCATCCAGAGTAGAGAGTGATTGTTTCTGAAAGGCTGTGTCTCGGTCATCCATTTCTCAAACATCATGCAGTGCGAGAATTAAGCGGAGGCGATTGAGTCTTGTGGGGAAAAGTGCGCAAACCTCTGCAGAGTGTACAAACTAATCATGGTTAGCCGTGTCCCCGGTTATGGACAACTTGAGTATCTAGTACCTGGATTATCATTTGAATCTCATCACCATGTTACTTATAATTAATTTTGTTGGGTTAATGATGACACTTAATTGGGATTGAGTTGGAGGTACCTTCTCAATGTTTCACAACCACCATGATAGTTAAATAAAATTTATTCCTTTGCAGTAGGATAAAGTGGCTTTTCGCAAAACTGTAACCATAGAGCTTTCCACCAGCCATATATGCATGTAGTATAGCATTATTATTGTTCATTGCTCTCTATGTGTTACTTTGCCAGCATATTCTATGTGCTGACCCGTTTTCGGGCTGCAACGTTTCATGTTGCAGACTTTTCAGACGACGAGTAAGGTGCCTTAGGTCGTGGTCTTATACTCAGTGATGCCGCTGGAGTGATGGACTCACTTATCTTCCAAGTCTTCCGCTGTTATCGTTATTAGATGGCCTTAAGCCATGTTTATCATACTTTATCTCTTCGGAGATATTCGATGTAATAAGTGTGTGATTGCTACTCTGTTATAAATCCTCCATTTGTACTGTGCGTGTCAGCATTACTGATCCAGGGATGACACTGGTGCACAGCAGCACAGGCCATTTGAGGTCTGGTCGCTACATATATTCCATAAAAATTCTCCGTGAAGTTTCAACCTGTTTGGAGTTGTGCAGAATAGGTAGCCTGAGGTAGCTTTTCCAGGTCCAGATTTCCAACTGCCGGAATTCTCCCTCTCTGTGTGTACCTTATAAATTATGAGAGAAAAGGCATTAGAAATACTCCAAAAAGCATTATTATGCATAAAAACATCATAAATAACAGTAGGAAAACATGATGCAAAATGGACGTATCAACTCCCCCAAGCTTAGACCTCGCTTGTCCTCAAGCGAAAAACCGAAATCGAAAAACATGTCCACATGTTTAGAGAGAGAGGTGTCGATAAGAACAAAATACGGACATAGAAGCATCATGTTCATTATTATAATAGCAACAAACTTAAACATGATACTCTTATCATAGAACTTTTATCATAGAGTTCTCAGGAATAAGTGACAATTAATCACACAATTGAAGTATAAAGCGTAAACTCTATTAGAAACCAAAAAATTATGTTCTCAGTCAACTTTGCAACTACAATTCATCATCTTTTCAGGAAGGGTCACGTATCGGAGCCTTTAGGCAAGTCCACATACTCAACCATCATATAGTCTTCTATGATTGCTAACACTCACCGCATACACATGAGCAAAACGTTTCAACCGGACACATAGAAAGATAGGGGCTTATAGTTTCACCTCCCAACGTATTCACCTCAAGGGTGATGTCAACAATAATAACTTATGCCACCCATATTCAATTGGACATACGTGCCTAGATCTTTCCTCACCACATGATGCTTGCCAAAGGAGAAAATAAAAAGGAATAGAGATAAAACTTTGACTCTTCGCATAAAAGTAAATACATAAAAGTAAAAGATAGGCCCTTCGCAGAGGGAAGCAGAGGTTGCCATGCCCTTATTTGTTTGTATGCTCAACCACTTAGTGCAAAAGAACATCATGTTGCATTGCCCCTTGTGATGGCGACCTTTATTATGCAGTTTGTCACTTTTATTCTTCACCATCACAAATTCGTGCAACGCTCAATTTTCTCTTACACTAAATGCTCTCACACTTTTAGAAGCAATTTTTATTTCCCTTTTTTTGCACCGATGACAACTTACTTGAGGAATCTTGCTCAATACCTAGGTAGGTATGGTGGACTCTTGAAAATAAGATTTGGGTTTAAGGGTTTTTGGATGCATAAGTAGTATCTCTACTTAGTGCGGAATTTTGGCAAGCAAAGATAGGGGGCAAGCACCACATGTTAAAGGATCTATGACAATATGACTTCTATGTGAATATGAACAAACATAAATCATTAGGTTGTCTTCCTTGTCCAGCGTCAACAATTTTGGCATATAATATTTTGATGGGGGCTCACAATCACAAAAGATTTCTAGGATAGTATATTTATATGTGAATCTTCTCTTCCCTTATTAATTCTTTCATGAGTTGCATCATTGACCAATGGTATGTTTGTCAATCTCTAATAAAATTTCCTACTTATACTTTTCCTTAAGTAGTGTCATCACCTACCATAAGATTAGCATATGATCTTTTTCATTTATTTCCTTTCTTCTTATTTATTTCCTTTCTTTTTATTGCAACATGAAAATAAAGAAAGGAAAAACTCAAACTAAACTTTATTATATATCTCACACATGATTACAAGGATAGATCACTAAGCAAACTCTCGAAAAGAAAGGATCGGACTAAACTTTTATTCATCTAAGCAAAAGATTGAACTAACATAAGTAAAGGCAAAAGATAGTGGGGATGATACGATACCGGAGCACCTCCCCCAAGCTTGGCGGAAGCCAAGGGGAGTACCCATACCAGATACTCAATTTTCTTTTGGTTATGAAGAAGAAGGTGGTGGTGATGAAGTGGTATTCTCCAACATGACCATGAGTAGATCCTTCAAACCTTGAATCTCCCGAAGGGACTGATGAAGTAACTCACAGTTTTTCTTCACCTCAGCCATTATGTGTTTATTTTACGGGCCCCACGGGTTTGTTCTGGCATTGTTTTCTCTTGGGCGAGATATGTCCCAATTGGACGGTATGTGCCTATGAGGAGTATTCTCGAACCCATAATTGTGAATCAAATTGCAAAAATTGTTGCGATGTAACCTGTGTAAAGGCCTTCTTGATGGGATTTATTCTTGCACTTTGAGGATCTCTTGATTATTTGATGATCTCATAGCTTGACGATGATTCAGATGAGTGGAGATGCCAGCCAATGTGCCTATCTCGGGGGCCGGAGAGTGAACCCCAATAGGATTTTCCTGCAACCTCTTCAGCATCCTCTCTCCTTAGATCCTCCTGAACCACCCTTGTGTCTTCTTCTCCATTGTTGGAGGGTGAGGAAGACATGATGTTGGTCTAGCTGAGTCTGTCAGAAAACGGCAGGAAAAGAAAACAGAAGATTTCTTCGTGATACGGTGGTCAAAAGGTTCGGGGGGTATATAAAGATTTTTTTTATCTTGGGAAACAAGCAAACGGAATAAAAACGGAGTCCGGGAGGTACCCCAGGTGGGCACAACCCACCTGGGCGCGCCTGGCTTGTGCCCACCAGGGTACACTTCCTGGAAGTTTCTTATTTTTGTAATTTTATAAATATTCCAAAACTGACAAAAAATATTTTGCGGATTTTTCAAAGTCCGTTTACTTATCGTATCACGTACCTCCTTATTTTCATGATTCTGGAGTGTTCCAGAAGGACTCTTTTATGTGTACTTCCGATGTCAAAGTTTGGATAATATTACTTTCAACATTAATGGGCGTACCTGAGATATAATGTTTTATTCGTTGCCCGTTAACAACCTTCGGGTTAGTACCTTCGGCATTATTTATTTTGATGGCTCCAGACCGATAAACCTCCTCGATAACATAGGGTCCTTCCCATTTTGAGAGGAGTTTTCCTGGAAAGAATCTGAAACGAGGGTTGTATAAAAGAACATATTCTCTGACTTTAAACTCACGCTTTTGGATTCTTTTATCATGCCATGTTTTGACTTTTTCTTTAAACAACTTGGCATTTTCATAAGCTTGGGTTCTCCATTCATCTAAAGAGCCAATATCAAATAACCTCTTTTCACCGGCAAGTTTGAAATCATAGTTGAGTTCTTTGATTGCCCAATATGCTTTATGTTAAACAATTTTGTAAGGAGACATACCCATAGGATTTTTATATGCTGTTCTATAAGCCCAAAGTGCATCATCTAATTTCTTAGACCAATTCTTTCAGGACCTATTGACAGTCTTTTGCAAGATTAATATTATTTCTCTGTTGCTAAGTTCAACTTGACCACTAGACCGAGGATGATAAGGTGATGCAATTCTATGGTTAACATCATACTTGGCAAGCATTTTACGGAAAGCACCGTGAATAAAGTGTGAACCACCATCAGTCATTAAATATCTAGGGACTCGAAACCTTGGGAAAATAACTTCCTTAAGCATTTTAATAGAGGTATTGTGATCAACACTACTGGTTGGAATAATTTCTACCCATTTAGTAACATAATCAACAGCAACCAAAATATGTGTATACCCACTAGAGGAAGGAAAAGGTCCCATGTAATCAAATCCCCAAACATCAAATGGTTCAACAGCAAGTGAATATAGGCATTTTCTTAATGCTTACCGATATTACCTATTCTTTGACATTCATCACAAGATAAGACAAACTTACAGGCATTCTTGAAGAGAGTAGGCCAATAAAATCCAGATTGCAATACCTTGTGAGCAGTTCTGTCTCCAGCATGATGCCCTCCATAAGCTTCAGAGTGACATTTCCATCGGATTTGTCCATGTTCATGCTGAGGTACACAACGTCTAATAATACCATCTACTCCTTCTTTATAAAGATGTGGATCATCCCAAAAGTAATCTCTTAAATCATAGAAGAATTTTTTCTTTTGTTGGTAAGTAAAGCTAGGTGGTAAATATTTAGCAACAATGTAATTAGCATAGTCAGCATACCAAGGAGTGTTATGAGCAACATTTATTGCAGCTAACTGCTCATCAGGAAAACTATCATCAATAGGTAGTGGGTCATCAAGCACATTTTCAAGCCTAGAAAAGTTATCAGCTACGGGGTTCTCAGCTCCTTTTCTATCAGTGATATGTAAATCAAATTCTTGTAGCAAGAGAACCCATCGAATAAGTCTAGGTTTAGCATCTTTCTTTTCCATAAGATATTTAATAGCAGCATGGTCGGTGCGAACAATTACTTTTGAATCAACAATATAAGATCTAAATTTATCACAAGCAAACACCACTGATAAGAATTCTTTTTCAGTAGTTACATAATTTCGTTGAGCACTGTCTAGAGTTTTACTAGCATATTGAATAGCATTCAGTTTCTTATCAACTCTTTGTCCTAGAACAACACCAATAGCATAATCACTAGCATCACACATAATTTCAAAAGGCAAGTTCCAATTAGGTGGTTGAACAATAGGTGCAGAAATTAAGGCTTTCTTGAGTGTTTCGAAGGCTTCTAAACAATCATCATCAAAAATAAAAGGAACATCCTTTTGCAAAAGATTCGTAAGAGGCCTAGAAATTCTAGAGAAGTCTTTGTTAAATCTCCTATAGAAACCAGCATGACCTAGGAAACTACGAATACCTTTGATATCTTTAGGACATGGCAGTTTCTCAATTGCATCAACCTTAGCTTTGTCCACTTCAATACCACTTTCAGAAATTTTATGACCCAAGACAACGCCTTCATTAACCATAAAGTGGCACTTCTCCCAATTCAAGACAAGGTTTGTTTGTTCACATCTCTGCAAAACTTGATCAAGATTGCTTACACAATCATCAAAAGACTTCCCATAAACAGAGAAGTCATCCATGAAAACCTCAACAATCTTTTCACAAAAGTCCGAGAATAAAGCAGTCATACATCTTTGAAAAGTAGCAGGTGCATTGCATAAACCGAAAGGCATACGTCTATAAGCATAAGTTCCAAAGGGGCAAGTAAAAGTGGTCTTTTCTTGATCAGGTTGGGAAACAGGTATTTGTGAAAAACCAGAATATTCAAGAAGGAAGCACAAATGTGTGTGCTTAGATAATCTTTGTAGCATTTGATCAATAAAAGGCAAAGGGTAATGATCTTTTCTAGTTGCTTTATTTAATTTTCTAAAATCAATTACCATTCTATAACCCATAACAATTCTTGGTGGAATAAGTTCATTCTTATCATTAGGAACAATAGTAATACCTCCTTTCTTAGGGACACAATGAACAGGACTTATCCATCTACTATCAGCTATAGGATAGATTATACCTGCTTCCAGAAGTTTTAAGATTCCCGTTCTTACCACTTCCTTCATTTTTTGATTTAACCGATGTTGGTGATCAACAACGGGTTTAGCATCAGGTTCCAAATTAATCTTGTGCTAACATAGAGTGCCGGGGAAAATAACACCTATGGGATCACAAGAATCCCTACTACGGTTGGCGGGGCGCGGGGTTGTGAGAAGAGCAGGTCTAACAAGAAGCACACAGATCATTTACCCAGGTTCGGGCCGCGAGGATGCGTAATACCCTAGTCCTGCTTTGGTGGATGTATTCAGTCTTCTTGTGTTCTTGAGCTAGCTACGGGGTGTAACTTGCCCAAAAGAGTCGAATCCCTCTCCAGTATGCCGCGGGCCTCCTTTTATAGTTGAAAGGGGCTGCCATAGTGGCACACAGGAGGTGGAAAGACCTACAGTACTGCGAGCTTATCGCCCATATTACAGGACAAGATGCATTTAATGTGTCGCCTAGGTGTCCCTTAGCTTTATCGGGGGCGGGAACGAGGCCCGGCCTGGCCGTCGCCGCTTCGTCTTGCTTCAACACGCGCCCAGGCCAGCGATGCGTGTGGTGCCACGTAGGCAGGCAGGCTGCTGAGGTGGCGCGGTGGTGGAGCCTTCACGAAGATCTGCATGCCACCACGCAAGTGTCTGCTGAGTTGGCCTGGAAGCCGCATGTTGCCACGCAAGTGCCTGCCCAACTGGTTGGGCTGGCAGCTACATGCGAACGGCGGCGGAGCCTTGGTCGACGCGGGCTTGGCTGTGGCCCCGCTGATGTCCTTGGCAAGGGCCTTGCCAGGGGCCCGGCAAGGGTCTTGCCGTGGTGTTGCAGTCGTCCCCGGCAAGGTGCTTGCCAGGGGTCTTGTGGATTCCCTCGGATGGGATCCCGCCGAGGGTCGCCGTCTTCTGGTCCTCATCTGATCTCTTATGTTTATGATCTTGACGAAGATCTGCATGCTACCATGGGGGTGCCTCCCGAGCCCTGGTTCCAATGTAGCTGTTGACGGCGTCCGGAACCCCTGGGCTTAAGGGTGGCTCGCACCGCTGGTGTTGGGCGGGCTGCCCAAGGGTCTTGCCAGGGGAATCTGCTTCGCCCCTCTGCTCTTTGGGTTCTTGGTCTTGGCGTTGTCTTGTTTGTCTTGCACCTCGGCTTCTCTCCGGCTTCCCTCTTCTGCCCTGCTATGTGTGGCCGCGACGCGTGGCTCTGACTGCCCGTGCACAAGTAAAGGGGTCAAAAGGAGAGCCCCTACTTTTGTACACCGACAGGAGCCCCCGGACCTGGGCCACACATAAGCGCGGCGTGTTGTTGGGCCAGGCCCAGAACGGTGCGCGGGCAGGTGGGGCGGATTTTACTGCAGTAACTGTTGCGTCCGCTGCGCTTCCCCACGACCCACGTTGAATGCGCAATGTGGAGGGGCGTGCGTGATGTGGAGGTCATGCGTGTGGCGGTTCCCGCACGCATGCGTCACATCGCAGTTAATGGGAAAAGAGGTGGCCTGCGCCTTCCCCGTAAAAAGGAATAACCACGGGCGCGCTGCTTATTTACCGCTGCATCTTCTTCAATCTCGGAACCGACGTCCCCTTCTCCTTCCTTCCCAAGCTTTCGCCTTTGCTCGCCGCCGCTGTGCCTTCCTTGCTCCCCACATCCGCCATGGCACCCAAGACCAGCAGAGGCAAGGGAATGGCCAAGGACGCCGGGACGAGCGAGCCGCCGAAGAGCAAGTTGGCGGCGCGGCGGACGCAGCTCGCCTACTTCCCCTCGACGGTCAATGTGTTCGAGCTCCGGGAATGCTTCAAGCCCCTATGGAGGTGCAAGACGGGGAGGAGACGATGGGGCATCCAGCCACGCATGTCATCCCCACCAATTGCGCCGAGGCCTCCCCGAATCGGTACCCATTCTTCGTCGATTACTTTTCTTGCGGCCTTTGCCCCCCTTTCTCCGATTTCTTCAACGATATCATGCACACATTTGGCTTCCACCTTCTGGATTTTACTCCAAACGCCGTTGCGTGCATGGCTCTGTTCGCCCACCTCTGTGAGGGCTTCACCGGAGTTCTTCCCAACACGGCGCTCTTCCGCCATTATTTTTACCCTCGCATCCAGAAGGGAGGCGCCATTTCTTCCCGCGTCACCTGGATCCCAAGGTCCCACGGGACGTACCCGGAGGGCGCCCAGAAGGAGAGGTGGGAAGAATGGTGGGGCCGGTGGTGCTGGATTGAGGAGGACGATCCACAAGAGTTCTGCCGGGTCCGCCAGGCGCCGCCGGTCCACAGGAACCACTGGGACGACGTCAACGCCCAGGACGACAAGCTCGAGATCGCCACCACCAAGATCCACCGCCTCACCGTTGCCGGGCTTACCCTGGAGATGATTGGGGTGGATTTCCTCCGCTGCCGAATCGCTCCTCTGCACAACAAGGGAGGCCGGCCTGGCTTTTCCAGAACGCGGCTGACATCATGAGGCTTCGCCCCGGACTCAATCGCAACTTCACGGTGATGGGGCACGCCCACTTCTGCCAGCGGATCTTCCAGCTCGACGTGAACCGCGAAGGCTGGGCCGAGAGGTCTGGCAAGGCTGCGAAGGCCGGCAAGGTCCTCCAGGGGCCCCTGTTTGGGTTGCCGGCGGGGGTGGTCCCGCTGAGCAACAACTCACGCCAGACCGACATCATCGCCATGATGCCGGACTGCAACGCGCACGGTCCCGTCCAAGATTGGGCCCCGCCGTCGGAGGAGGAGGTGCAGGAGTTCTTTGACGGCTTGGCGGAGATATACGTCTGCAACGAGCCGCTGCTCATCCAGGACACCACTCAGGCAGAGCTGGACTATATCGCCGCCAGGGCGGTGGAGGTGGAGCTTGCCAGGCAGGTCGGCAGTGCTGGCGGTGTAGAGGACGAGGCTGCGGCAGCCGCGGAGGAGAAGGAGCTTGCCCAGTGGGCGGAGTCCACTGGGGAGGCCAGCAGCACCGGCACTGGGGCCCCTCTTGTCGAAGATGTGGTCGATGAGTCTTCGGAGGAGGAGGCCGAGGCTGTCGATCCTCCGGCCACGGGGAGAGGGCGAGTCCTGTGGCGGGCCACCTCTGGCGAGCCGGTTCAGCCCGGCAGCGTCGTGCAGCCCCGGCAAGCTCAGGAGGCGTCCGCGCGCCAAACGAGGGCTGCGGGTGCGAAGAAATCGGTGAAGGCCGTGGTGGCAAAGGAGAAAGCATCTGCCTCCTCTTCATCCAAGCGCGTCCAGACTCCGCCCTCCTCCCCTCCTCCGGCAGGCGTTGATGCGAACGTCGATGCGGAGGTCACCTTTGACTTCGGGTCCCTCAGCCCAAGGAGGAAGAGGAAAGCAGCAGAGGAGGAGGTGGAGGACGAGTAAGTGTCTTGTTCCTTTTTGTGATCTCCATTCCCTCAGACCGTGCTGCTTATCTTGACTTGTTTTCATCTTTGCAGGGATGCGGAGACACTGGCCCAGAGGGTGAAGAGGGCCAGGGCTTCGGCGAGCGGCCAGCCCCCGGCAGGGATTTCTGGTACACCGCTGGTGGTGTTGAGCAGCTCGGATAGCAGGCCCCAGCACAGCCCCCAGCGTAAGTTCACCACTCACCCCTCATCGACTTGTGTTGGGGGAACGATCTCTTGGTGCTGACCTTGCCGTGGTTGCAGGAGGAGGACAGCAGCAGGAGGAGCCACAAAGGGCTACCCCCAACACGCCGCCCCCATCAACCACGCCGCCCCGAGGGGTGTCCCCGGCAGGGGCGCCAAGCACCGAACCCATGCACACGGAGGAGGAGGAGGAGAACCCCGGTGCTGGTGGCTTCGCCTCGGCGCCAAATGTTGGCGGGGAGGGGACCTCAATTGACGGCTTACCAGACCCCCCCCCCCAGCTTATCCGACGACTTCCGTCGACGGGGGTGTCCCTTGTTTAGTGCCAGCTATCCGTAATGAACGTTTACCTAAGGACTTCAAAGGCCCTAGGAAGGTGCCTAATTACACAGCTGACTTACAACCTGCAGCCTGGATCGAGAGTTACGAGATGGCCATGGAGCTGCTAGAGGTCAGTGAGGCGGCAATGGCCAAATATTTCACCATGATGTTAGATGGGACTGCCCGCACTTGGTTGAAAGGGCTACCGCCGAATTCCATTGGGTCTTGGGCTGAGCTGAAGGCCCGGTTCATCCAAAACTTCAAGGATACCTGTAGGCAGCCTATGTCAATTGTGGATTTGACTAACTGCAAGCAGCAGGAAGGTGAGTCTACGCCACATTGCGTTCGCCGGGTTAAGGAGATCATACATTCGTCAGATAAGATGGATGCCGGCTCAGCAGTCTTAATGTTGGAGCAGAATTGTCGTTTTGTGCCCCTGAAGATGAAACTCGGGCGGCTTAAGCGCGACTGCAATGATATGGGTACACTAATGGCGGCTCTTGTCAAGTACGCCGATTCTGATGGTACCAAGGATCCCCCTTCAGATGATGAAAGGACAGGGAAGGGAAAGAAGAACGGCAATGGCAAGGGTCCTCAGCATAACCCAGGGAACCAAGGAGGAGGCAAGCGCAAGGCTGATGGCAGCCTAGAGTTTGTAGCCAACGCCAGCTCACAAGGTAATAACCAGCGACGCAAAGGGAGGCCCCCTCCCCGAGGCGGCGGGTCAGGCCCGACGCTGGAGCAACTGTTGAATGAGCCTTGTCCAAGGCATGGCTCTAGAGAGAAGCCAGCGACTCATCTATGGAAGGACTGTGCAATCATGAAGGCCTTTAAGAATTACAATGGCCCGGGCGGCGGCTCAGGCGCCGACGATTTTCATGGCCTGGGCGGCGGCTCAAATTCTAATCCTCAGAACGGTCAAGGGGGCTTCAATCAACAGCCTGGCCAGGGTCATCAACAGAAGCAGGGGGTTATCAGACCAATCCAAAGCAGCTTAGTGGTGGACAGTACCATGTGTTTACCACCAGCCTGTGTAAGCGAGATCAGAAGCTTCATAAGAGGGCTGTGAATGCTGTTGAGCCGGCGGTTCCACGCTACTTGCGGTGGTCTGAGCAGCCTATAGTGTGGAGTAGGGAGGATCACCCTCCCCGGGTGGATAACCCGGGCCACTTGGCCCTAGTGGTGGCTCCTCAAGTGGGAGGATATAAGTTCACTAAGGTGCTCATGGATGGAGGCAGCAACATCAACATCCTCTATTATGAGACGTTCCGTCGTATGGGGTTGATTGATAAGAACCTCAGCTAGTCCAACACTATTTTCCACGGTGTGGTACCTGGTAAGTCGGCTTATCCAGTCGGCAAGATCGAATTGGAAGTGGCCTTTGGAGATGAGAACAACTACAGGGTGGAGAAATTGACCTTTGAGGTGGTTAAGATAAGAAGCCCGTACCATGCTATATTTGGGCGGCCGGCTTACGCCAAGTTCATAGCTCGGTCGTGTTATGTGTACTTACAGCTCAAGATGCCGGGTCACAACAGGACCATTACGGTTCACGGCAGCCAGAAAGTGGCCCTGGAGTGTGAGGAAGGCGATGCAGCTTATGCAGAATCTGTTTGTGCAACAGAGGAGTTGAAGTTTTACAAGGACAATGTTGACCCAACTGATATGACCTCTCTGAAAAAGCCGACTACGGAGCATGTTCCAGGGGATTCATCTCAGCAGTTTAGCATCAGTGCCAATCTGGATCAAAATTGGAAAGCGCGCTCATCGAGTTCATCCGTGAGAATAGGGACATCTTCGCATGGAAACCTTCTGACATGCCAGGTGTACCTAGAGAACTCGCTGAGCACACTCTCAATGTTGATCCGAAATTTAAGCCGGTCAGGCAGTTCCTTCGGCGGTTTAATGAAGAGAGGCGGAAAGCTATTGGCGAAGAGGTAGCCCGGCTTTTGGCGGCCGGGTTTATTGTCGAAGTCTTCCACCAAGAGTGGTTGGCTAACCCGGTGCTCGTACTCAAGAAGAACGGCACCTGGCGGATGTGTGTGGACTACACGGACTTAAATAAGGCGTGTCCGGCTGATCCTTTTGCCCTTCCCCGTATAGATCAAATTATTAATGCTACGGCCGGTTGTGCGCGCTTAAGTTTCCTGGACGCTTATTCTGGATATCATTAGATTAAAATGGCAGTTAAGGACCAGGAGAAGACGGCGTTCATCACTCCCTTTGGAGCCTTCTGCTATGTATCCATGCCCTTTGGACTTAAGTGTGCACAGGCGACTTATCAGCGTTGCGTGCAGAACTGTCTTCATAAACAGATTGGGCGTAATGTTCATGCTTATGTGGACGATATTGTGGTTAAGTCCATAAAAGAGGAAACCCTGATAGATGATTTGAGAGAAACCTTTGATAATCTCCGGGTCTACAAGATGATGCTTAACCCGGCCAAGTGTGTCTTTGGTGTCCCTGCAGGCAAGCTCTTGGGTTTTTTGGTTTCTGACAGAGGCATTGAGGCTAACCCAGAGAAGATCAAGGCCATCACCTCCCTGGCTAAGCCGGCGTGTTTAAATGACGTTCAGCGCTTGGCGGGTCGCATCGCTGCTTTAAGCCAGTTTATAAGCCGTTTGGGTGAGAAAGCCATGCCATTATATCAGTTGATGAAGAAAACTGATAACTTTGTCTGGAATGATGCATCTAATACTGCCTTTGAGGATTTGAAGAAGCAGCTGGCAGAGCCTCTAGTCCTTGCTGCTCCGGTTGATAAGGAGCCCTTATTATTATATGTGGCGGCGAACACACGAGCTGTCAGTGTGGCTATGGTGGTGGAGCGCAAGGAGGAGGGTAAGGAGCATCCGGTTCAGCGGCCGGTTTATTATGTCAGCGAAGTGCTCATTGAGTCCAAGCAGCGATATCCGCATTGGCAGAAGCTTGTTTATGGTGTGTTCATGGCGAGCCGGAAACTTAAGCATTATTTTCAGGGTCATCCCATCACTGTGGTCAGTTCTGCCCCTCTTGGTGATATCATTCAAAACAGAGAGGCCACAGGGAGAATTGCTAAGTGGGCTATAGAACTGGGACCTCATGGTCTCAAATACGTGCCACGCACTGCTGTTAAATCTCAGGCCTTGGTGGATTTCATCAATGATTGGACAGAGTCATAGGTGCCCGAGCAGAAGCCGGATAACACATATTGGACTATTTACTTTGATGGGTCCAGGCAGTTGGAGGGCTCGGGGGCTGGAGTCGTGTTGTCTTCCCCTAAAGGTGACAAGTTCCATTATGTGCTACAGTTGCTGTTTCCTTGCACTAACAACGCGGCTGAGTACGAGGCCTTGCTCCATGGTCTTCGGATGGCTAAAGAGATGAGTTTAAGCCGGGTAAGGTGCTTCGGTGACTCAGACTTGGTGGCTCAACAGGTATCAGGAACGTGGGATTCCAAGGACCCTCTCATGGCGGCTTACCGCCGCGAGGTTGATGCCATTGCTGGGCACTTTCAGGGTTACCAAGTGGAACACATCGATCGCAGGAAGAACGAGGCGGCGGATGCTTTAAGCCGGCTGGGCTCTCAGCGAAAACCGGTGCCGCCTAACACTTTCCTGGATGTCCTGTATAGCCCTTCTGTTAAGTTGCCTATAGAGGAAGATTTGGCTATCCCTGACCCAGAGGCACGACTGGTGGCGGCTCTCCATATCATACCAGACTGGACAATGCCGTATCTGGCTTACATGACCCGGGGCGAGTTGCCTGAGGATGAAACTTTGGCCAGGCAAATAACCCGGCGGGCTAAGTCAATGATCGTTATCGATGGCGAGTTGCATCATCGTAGTGTTACAGGGGCGTTTCAGCGTTGTGTCTCCCCTGAGGAAGGTCAAGAAATCTTGCGTGAGATCCATGAAGGGGATTGTGGCCATCACGCCGGCTCAAAGTCTCTTGTGGCCAAGGCTTTTCGTCATGGTTTCTATTGGTTGACGGCTCATGCTGATGCAGAGGACTTAGTCAGTAAGTATGATGGTTGCCAAAGGTTCTCGCGACGGGCTCACGTACCGGCTCAAGAGCTGAGGATGATCCCAATTACTTGGCCCTTTGCGGTCTGGGGGCTTGATATGGTTGGGCCTTTCAAAAGGTCCAAGGATAAGAAGACCCACCTTTTGGTGGCACTTGATAAATTCACAAAGTGGGTGGAAGCTGAGCCAGTTAGCAAGTGCGATGCAGCCACGGCGGTTCAATTTATGAAAAAGGTGATTTTCCGCTTTGGCTTTCCGCACAGCATTATAACTGACAATGGCACCAATCTATCCAAAGGCGTCATGGAAGAGTTTTGTCAACGAGAGCATATCCGACTTGATGTCTCCTCAGTTGCTCATCCTCAATCCAATGGTCAAGCTGAGAGAGCTAATCAGGAGATTCTGAAGGGCAACAAGCCCCGGCTTTTGGTCCCTTTGCAACGGACGCCGGGTTGTTGGGTGGAGGAGTTGCCCTCCGTGTTATGGAGCATCAACACTACTCCTAACAGGTCTACAGGCTTCACGCCTTTCTTCATGGTTTATGGGGCAGAGGCCGTCCTCCCCAGTGACATCCGTCATGACTCACCTCGAGTGGCGGCTTATGTCGAGGCGGACAATGAACAGGCGCGCCAAGATGCTCTTGACTTGTTGGACGAACAACGTGATGTGGCCGCAGCTCGCTCCGCGATTTACCAACAAGACCTGCGCCATTATCATAGTCGCCGGGTTAAAACTCGGGTCTTCCAGGAAAGCGATCTCGTGCTCCGGCTCATCCAGGATCAAACAGATGCGCACAAGCTCTCCCCGCCTTGGGAAGGACCCTTTGTGGTCAGCAAAAACTTGCACAACGGGTCATATTACCTCATTGACATTCGGGAGCATAAAGATTCACGTAAGTCGGAGGAAGAGACCCGTCGGCCGTGGAACATAGCTCAGCTTCGGCCTTACTACACTTGAGCCACCAGCTCTCGTGATGTACATATTTCTCTCAGCCATGTATATATTATGATAAGCAATAAAGCAGGATATCTGTCCCTTTTTCTCCTCCAAATATGCACGTATTGTTTTCATTGCAAAATTACATGATGACTTGAAGGAGGATCCGGCTTATGATCGTATTCGAATCTAGCCGTAAGCAATAAGGTCACTTGGGGGCTTCCTGTTCAAACATGGGTCGTATTCGAACCAAAGAGAACATAGCTGTCGATACCCATTTGATTGGCAAAGTGCCAAGCTCATTGGGGAGTTTTCCTTGATCATATTTGAATCATGGTTTCACCCCTTTGGGAACCGACGTGGATCGTATTCGAATTAGCGTCGTTAAACAATTCTTAAAATCACTTGGGGGCTTCCTGTTCAAACATGGGTCATATTCGAACCAAAGAGAACATAGCTGTCGATACCCTCTTGATTGGCATCGCCACACCCACTGGGGGCTATATGATCGTATTCGAATCTTAGCATAACCCCTTTGGGCCGGGTCTCTGGTCGTATTCGAACCGGAAGCCCCTAAGTTCTTCTATTTCATTGTAGGGTTCTTCTGATCATTTCAAAGTGTGTACGGCCGGGTCTCACTTGGCCGGTTTAAACTTTGATTTCCAGTGGTAGTTGGACACAATGGGTGTTATTAAGACAGGTAAACCGGAATTGAGGTGCTAACCTTATTACCCGGGTTATCTAAACCAGAAGTATGCTTGCAGGCCGCTAAGTATGATATTACGGCTGCATTAAGGATATAATTGGAGATCCGTCCTTTTTGATTCACATTCCGGGTTATATATCTACAACTTATGATTCTCAGGGCGGTAAGCCGCCTCGAGACTTGTGATTTGCCCTTCTATGCAGGATAGTTAAAGGCAGCTATTTTGAGATTAAGGAAAACAACGGATTGATTATGACCCGGAGAAACATAAAGGAGACAACTTCATCAGACAACATTCAAGGCGTGTACGATGGCACGGCAAGGATACAAGTATTGGTCCTACTCTATTACAAAGACTCATTGAGTCCAAAAGGGTGAGGCATTGATTGATAAGTCGCCGGCTTAGTTACAACACTTGCTGAGTTGAAGTCTCCGGCTCATTCCTCTCTTCTCCTCCGGCTGATCCCGAGACCCGAAAAGTTGATGACTTCCAGTCGATACCGCTGAGAGCTTCGAATTGGGCTTCCTCGTCAATTAACCCGGCCGGGTCAATCTCCGGGGCGAAAGTGTGCTGACGAGCCGGCGGGATCAAGTTGAGGGCTTCATAGCGCGGAGTAGGGATCCTCTGATTTTCTGCGTCGTAGCCCGGCTGATACTTGGTTAGATCTGTATCCTTGCCAATAAGAGTGGCCACTGGGCGTACGGCCTTCACGCAAGCTGCGAAGTCCTTCTGATCAAAAGCGGTGCCGTCTTCCTTCAGACTTGGGTAGCCGAGGGCGATGTCCGCCGGGTCTAACTCTGGCAAGAACGCCTTGGCCCGGCTCAGCGCAGCGATCGCTCCGGCTCTTGCAGAGGCCCGTCGCAGCTCTTGGATCCGTTGAGGCAGAACAGCGAGCCGGCGAAGGACTTCCGCCAGGTGAGTCGGCACCTCATTGGAGAGGGCCACCACAGCCAAGGCACGTTGTGACCCGGTGTAGAGTTGCTCCACCAGGGTGTATACGGCCTTCAGCTTGGTCACCATGCTCTGGTTGAGGTTGGCACTTCTGGGACCTGTTTAATAGAATCAGATAAGCCGCCGACAAGGATGAATTATGAGATATAAAAATTCTAAACTTGATGAAAGCCGGTGAGGCGACTTACCGAAGATGGCGGCCACCATCTGGGACACCTGGCGCTTTAGGCCGGAGAGCTCGGCGGTCTTCTCAGAGAGAGTCTTCTCCGCCTGTTCAGCCCGGTTCACCAATGCGGCCTTTTCTTCGGCCCACGCCTTCCGCTCAGCGTCAAACTCTGTCTTCAGCTTCTCTTGCACGGCGATGCTGGATACAAACTTGGAGTTTGCCTTCCGGGTCTCCATCTCTTGCATCTTCAGCCGGTTCTTGAGATCGGCAAGGTCAGCCTCAAGCTTCTTGCCAGCAGCCTGTATAGATTTCCGGGTTATGGCATGAACAGTTACTATGCAAATGTAAAGTCCCAAGCGCTTTCCAAGCAAAGACTCTTGGCACTTGGGGGCTAATGCATATTGAACGTATCTATCTACAAACTGCCGGCTCAATTGAGTAAGCCGGAACCTAAGTCTACAACATATTCAATCATAAGTCGTCGACTTGGGGGCTAGCATGCTAAAGGTAACTATGCAGTAAGTAAGAGGACAGCAGAATGATACCTCAGATTTCTGCTGGATCTGGTTCACCATGGCAACCTCTGCGTCCCGGCTCTTGTGCACTTGGCTGATGTAGCCAGAGACGAGCTCTCCAATGCTCAGGTTGGCGTAGTCGGAGAGGTCCAGGTTCACCCGGTGGGGCTGCAGCAACTCCCCCTTAGCGGAGCACTTGGCCAGCACGGTAGGTCTCCCCGGCTCAACGAACTCCGTCCGGGTGATTACCACGTCCGGGTCGTCTGCTGGTGGAGCCGAGCTGGAGGCCTCCGGGTTAACAGAAGCTTCTGTAGTTGCCTTGGTAGTTGGGGCAGCGGCCTCAGGTGCAGAGGCGGCTGGCGGCTCTTGAGTGGCTGCCTCGGGCTCAGGCAAGTCCGGCTCATCGACCGGCTTGGACTTCTTCGCCCTCTTGGTGATCTTGGCCTGGGCACTGAAAGGACAAAAAGATTAAACACAATAGGGTAAGTGAAGGCAAAGGTACAACGTGAGATGGTTATCATTACCCGGGCACGGTCTTGAAAGCTGGCAGACTTGACTGCATAGAATCGCCGGAAGAGGGGGAGGTCTCCTGATAATTTGAGTCAGAAGAATTGAGTGGCTGACGTATAACACCCGCCAACGGATGAAAAGGGTACAAGTGGGAAATAACCTCAGTTCGGCGCTCCCTTGATGCGTCAGGTAACCCGGAGGAGAGGTCGGTGTCCTTGTTGGTCCGGGTGTGACGCCGGCTCTCATGAACCTGTCGCTTCAAAATAAATTGAGGATCTTGATAAGCTAAAGGATGTGAAAAGCTTACTTTCCGGGTTACCCTTCGGACTTTCAGCCTTGGCAAGGGCTCCGAGTCGGAGGAAAGTGACATTACCTCTTCAACCACCGGGTTACTGGCTCCGGTGTCATCCTGTTGATGAACAAGTGTTGGTAAGGCGGACAGAGATAAACAATAAAACATAACAAAGAGCTTACAGGTTCAGGGGTTACCTCTGACTCGGAGCTGTCGCTTAGTTGCATCAGCTCCGAAGCAGTTGGCCTACTTCCCTTCTTACGGGGAGCGGCTTTTTTGGCGGCTTTCTTCACCTTTCTGGCCTTCTTGGCCGCCTCATGGTCATATTTGACCCGCCAGAATTTGTTGTCAGCCTGAAAAATACAATGATGATTTCTTCAAACGATTCAGATGAAAGTTATATACAGAAGAAGATAGGATGATCAGATTGGCGGCTTACCGCTGGGGCTGGGTTGGTTTTGCAGAAGGGGGCTAACCCGGTCCTTCCGCAGTCTGCCAGGCTCTCGTTTAAAAGAGCCTTGGTCATCTCCTCTTCAACGTCTTCAGGAAGATCATTGCGGCTGTGTCTCTGAGGGTCGTCCTTTCGGCCCATGTACTCACACATTAAGCCGGGGCGGCGGCTCAATGGGATCACCCGCCACGAGATCCAGACCCGGACCAGATCGATTCCATTTAGACCATTGCCCAGGAGAGCCTTGATCTTGTTGATAGTGGGGAGCAGAGGTTGGCGCTCCGCCGGAGTCAGTTTGTCTGACAGTGGGTGTGTTGACTCCAGACGCGATGGGCGAAAGCCGGGCAGCGGACTTTCATCAGCCGGTGACGTGTCTTGGCAATAGAACCAAGTCATGTTCCAGTCCTTTGGGTGGCTCGGCGGCTTAGCATAAGGGAAAAGACAGTCTCTTTGCCGCTGAATGGAGATGATGCCTAGCTCTAGACTTGGCCCATTGGCGCACTCATTCTGACGGTTCAAGTAAAAAAGCTCTCTGAAGAGCAGCAGACTAGGTTCTTCTCCAAGGTAAACCTCGCAGAACACTTGGAAGTTGCAGATATTGGACATTGAGTTGGGTCCTATGTCCTGAGGCCGCAGATCGAAGAAGTTCAGAACGTCTCTGAAAAACTTTGAACCGGGCGGTGCTAAGCCCCGGCTCATATGATCCGCAAAAATCACTACCTCCCCGTCCTTTGGTTGTGGTCTCTCTTCTGACAGGTCAGGGGCACGGTAGGACATGACGTCCTTCTTGGGCAGATATCCAGACTTGACAAAATCTGCTAGGGTCTCATTGGTGACATTGGACCTCATCCAGTTGCAAGTAATGGAGGCTTTAGGAGCTTTGGGAGGCATGGTGAAAGTCGGCAGTCTATGATAAAAGGAAAAACGTCCGGGTTAATTATGAGCCGGAAGAAATCTACAGTTCAATGTCAAGGTGGCGGCTTATGAAGGGGACTAATGGTATACATTTAAGTACATCGGGCTATTTAAGCCGCCGAGGGATTGAGAGTAATTTGATTGTCTACAGGCCTTATCACAGCTAAGCCGGAAATTTTATGGCGCATGGTTTTCTTTAAGCCGGAAGGTTCTACGGCACGTGGTTTCTTTAAACCGGAACTGTAAACCGCCGAGACTCAATGATTGCAGTTTTTTACTAAGTGTGGTAAAACAGGTTTCACACATCGCAGTAAAAAATTTGGATCAAAATGGTCGGGTAAAAGAAAAGTTTCTAGACCTAGAAACAGACGCGAGGGGGTTCTTGAGCTTGAACAAGGCTCTTATGCAGTAAAAAGAGGGATATTTGCATGTGAAATGGGTCCTCAACGTCTACCGCAGTAAGCCTATACAGAGCTAAGATCAAAAAGGGGCAGTAAAATTCAAATCTACTGAGAGCCGCGATGAACTACGAAGAACAGAGGAAGAACTATGAAGCCCTAGTGCGGATCTGCCCTATGGAGTGGCGAGGACTCACCGGAGCTGAAGAGGAGCGGAGGTGGCCGCCATTTTTCTGGACCGAGTCAGGGTGATGCAGCGGCCAAGGTTGACGAAGACCGGGGGCGCGACGGCGGCGGCAGTAGCAGAGCTCGGGCAGGGGAGCAGTGGCGCAAGGAAGAAGATGAAGGAGAGAGAAGTGGCTGAGAGCCCGTCGGGCCGGCCTATTTATAAGGCGAGCTCATAAGTGGGCGCGAGAATCAAGGAGACCACTGCGTGGTTATCTCCCCACGAAACGCCTCGATTTTCGGGATGACAGTAAAGAAAAAGATCCGTTGCGGATCTGGCGGAGTAAAAAACGGGCTTAATGGAAGATGACGTCATGGCGGATTATCCGGAGTCCGGAGGATGATGTCACGCCGGGTTATGGCCTTCACACAATTGTAAGCCGGAGGTTTTCTGTCGAAGGAATGGAAGATTGACATGAGCCGGCTCAAATCAATCTGGGGCCTAATGTTGAGGATATAGACCTTAGAGTCACCCGCCAGGAGGGGCCGGGTTACTCATATGGTCATTGCCAGAAGCCCGGCGCCAAGCCTGAAGACGGTGGGCCAAAGATGGGCTTAAGACCCGGATATGGCTTAAAGCCCGTAGTTGCAATCATTATTATGCTAGAACTTGTAGTGTAAGGCAAGGATAGTTGAGAGTCCGAGCCGGACACTCTTATGAGCCGGCTGGGACTCTGAGAGCTGCTGGGCGTCAGCCTCCCTATATAAAGGGACGACCCGGCAGCGGTTTAGGGACGAGAACGATCTCATCGAGAGCCGGGCATAGCAGTTTAGCTCCCTGGTGATCGTAACCCTAATCAATACCACCTCAAACTGGACGTAGGCTTTACCTTCACCGTAAGGGGCCGAACCAGTATAAACCCTCGTGTTCCTTGTCCCGCATTAACCCCTTCAAGCTTCCTTGCTGCGATGGCTCCACGACTAAGTCCTAGCTCGAGGACATCTGCCGTGACAATTCCACGACAGGACCTCTGCTTCCCAGCCTGGCACGGGTAAGTCACTCGCCTTCTGCTCCTATTCTTCTTCCGTTCTGTCTGAATCTTGGTCTTGGCCTCGCCTCATCCCCTTCTCGGTATCCAGATCCCCTCTCAGCGGACCCAGAGGACATAGATACCGTCATCGAGGACGTCGCCAAGGCCGCCAAAGCGGTGGCCGAGAAGATCGCCGCCGAGGAGGCCGCCAAGGGCGCTGCCGAGGGCACCGCCAAGGGGCCTGCCGGGGAGCCCGGTAAGGCTACTGCCGAGGAGGCCGGCAAGGGGCCTGCCGGGGGGCCGGCAAGTCCACTGCCGAGGAGGAGGAGGTGGTCGATGACCAGCCTCCTCCTCCGCTGCCTCTGGCTCCGGCAGGTATCTGAAGGTAGGTGACGACCTTTTCGTCCACCTCCCAGGGGTGTCGATCTCCAGGGCGCCCGTCGAGGGAGAGGTGCTCGACGAGGAGGTGCTTGCCGCCGTCGGGCTCAAGGTTGTTGACGAACCGAGCACCGGTGGCGACGGTTCTCAGGAGGAGCGGCTTCTCCAGGCCATGGGCGCCAATTTCCGGAAGCTCCAGGAGCTCCACCGCGCCCGCCTGGACAAGGCCAAGTCCAGGATGGCAACGGTGGACAAGGTGGAGGCGGACCTCAAGGTGCGCGTCGCCGAGACGCAGACTTGGTTCCGCCAGGCTTGTGAGGAGCAGAAGGTCGCCCAGGGTGAGCTGGCCAAGCGCGACGTGGAGCTCACCATGAAGCGGACCGACATCGAGAAGGCCCAGGAGACGGCGGAGAGCTTGGCCGCCGCAGCCGAAGCTGCTCGGACCCAGCACCAGGCCGCGCTGAACTTCCAGGAGGAGGACCTCGCCGCTCGTGAGGAGAATCTTGTCGCAACGCTCCACGACAAGGATGGGGAGGTGGAAAAGCTCATTGCGCAGCGGACCCGGGAGCTGGAGCAGAGGCACAAAGAGGCACTCGATGCCCAGGCTCTGGTTTACGCCGGCAGGGTGAAGGAGCTGGAGGTGGAGCGGGACGGGCTGATGGACTAGACCCTGGAGCTGGCCGAGGAGAAGAACACGCTCAACGGTGCCCTGGTGGAGGCGCAGGGCGCAGTCCTTGGCAAGGCTGAGCAGCTCTCCAAGGCCAACGAATCCATCAAGGATCTGACGCTGAAGCTGGAGGGTCTTGAGAAGACGCTCTCGGAGGCCAAGGCCCGGGAAGCGACCCTGGCCAAGAATCTGGAGGTCGAGAAGCAGCTGTGGAAGAATGAGACCGCCAACCACAAAGACTTTGTGGAGGGTGAGAATCGCTGGATCGACCGCCTTGAAGACGTCGCCGGTAGGATCACCACGCAGCTGGCCACCATGGGGATGCCAACTGTGAGGTACGCTCCGGATCGCAGCACGACTCCCAACGCCAGGCTGACCATCTTCTTCGAGGGCGTCCTCGGGGCCCTGGAGCAGCTTCACTCCAACCGGGCGGCCTCCCTGGCTGATGAGTCCCGGAGGCTTTGCCCGGGTGCCATGACCAAGGTCCTCGCCAAGGTGGCGCACTGGAATCCTGACCTCGACTTCGAAGCCATGCTGGAGAGCTTGCCGGAGGATGCGGACATCGCGGCGCTCAAGGAGCGTATCAAGCCCATCATCAGGCGCATCGGCGGAATCCAGAGGGTGGAGGGCCAGCGCCGGGATTAGGCACCCCGTTTCTCATTGCCGCTGCAGGTTCATGACCAAGATAATTTCTATCTTTAGTTAGAACCGTGGCAACAATTTATGTAATATAACTCTGCAGTACTTTTGAATCAGTGCATGTTATTTCCCTGTTCAATTTCTTTCTCTGTATGTCCACCCTACGTTAATCGGGTAGGCTTGCCGGCGCATAAACCCAGGGCGGCGTCTTGAGGATGGATCCCCAATGGCCTGCCGGGTGCGCTTGCTGCCGGGCGAACCACCTTGCCGCCCCCAACGCGGCCGCTCGAACTGTTGAGCTTGACTCGAGTCAGAATCGAGAGCGTTGCTGGTTGCGGAAGGCTACCCTGCCACTCTCGACGCGGCCGCTTGAGCTGTTGAGCGGACTCGAAACAGAAGAAAGGCATTGCCAATCGCAGGAGGGCCCCTTTGCGTGCAGGTTTTCCATACAAAGAACGAGATCTCCGAGGGGAATAACCTTATATAAAAAAGGAAATATTTGAAGTTCGACATGACTTAGCTTTCCTGTCGCCGTACTGGCGCCCTTCATGATTGCATGCGGCGCCGTCCTCTTGGGCGTCTTCTTCCTTAGAAACCATGGCCACGAGGAACTGCTAAGTTGGTTGCTAAACCAGATTCTCACAACTGCGCCTCCCCCTACCTGGCGCGCCAAAGATGTCGGGGAAAATGACACCTATGGGATCACAAGAATCCCTACTACGGTTGGCGGGGCGCGGGGTTGTGAGAAGAGCAGGTCTAACAAGAAGCACACAGATCGTTTACCCAGGTTCAGGCCGCGAGGATGCGTAATACCCTAGTCCTGCTTTGGTGGATGTATTCAGTCTTCTTGTGTTCTTGAGCTAGCTACGGGGTGTAACTTGCCCAAAAGAGCCGAATCCCTCTCCAGTACGCCACGGGCCTCCTTTTATAGTTGAAAGGGGCTGCCACAGTGGCACACAGGAGGTGGAAAGGCCTACAGTACTGCAAGCTTATCGCCCGTATTACAGGACAAGACGCATTTAATGCGTCGCCTAGGTGTCCCTTAGCTTTATCGGGGGCGGGAACGAGACCCGTCTCGTCCGTCGCCGCTTCATCTTGCTGCGACACGCGCCCAGGCCAGCGATGCGTGTGGTGCCACGTAGGCAGGCAGGCTGCTGAGGTGGCGCGGTGGTGGAGCCTTCACAAAGATCTGCATGCCACCACGCAGGTGTTTGCTGAGTTGGCTTGGAAGCCGCATGTTGCCACGCAGGTGCCCGCCCAGTTGGTTGGGCTGGCAGCTACATGCGAACGGCGGCGGAGTCTTGGTCGACGCGGGCTTGGCTGTGGCCCCGCTGATGTCCTCGGCAAGGGCCTTGCCGGGGGCCCGGCAAGGGTCTTTCCGTGGTGTTGCAGTCGTCCCCGGCAAGGCGCTTGCCGGGGGTCTTGGGGATTCCCTCGGCTGGGATCCCGCCGAGGGTAGCCGTCTTCTGGTCCTCATTTGATCTCATATGTTTATGATCTTGACGAAGATCTGCATGCTACCATGGGGGTGCCTCCCGAGCCCTGGTTCCAATGTAGCTGTTGACGGCGTCCGGAACCCCTGGGCTCAAGGGTGGCTCGCTCCGCTGGTGTTGGGCGAGCTGCCCCGGCAAGAGCTGCTGAGGCTGCCCGGCAAGGGTCTTGCCGGGGGAACCTGCTTCGCCCCTCTGCTCTTTGGGTTCTTGGTCTTGGCGTTGTCTTGTTTGTCTTGCGCCTCGGCTTCTCTTCGGCTTCCCTCTTCTGCCCTGCTAGGTGTGGCCGCGGCGCGTGGCTCTGACTGCCCGTGCACAAGTAAAGGGGTCAAAAGGAGAGCCCCTACTTTTGTACACCGACATAGAGTGGGACTAATGTCCTTTAAATCATCAAGATTATATCCAATAGCACCTCGGTGCTTCCTTAGAACTTTCAATAATCTTTCTTCTTCATGTTCTGAAAGGTTAGCACTAATAATAATAGGATATATCTTCTTTTCATCTAGATAAGCATATTTCAAAGTGTCTGGTAATTGTTATTATTCAAACACAGGATCAGCTTTAGGTGGAGGAGGACCTCCTAGAGTTTCAATAGGCAAATTGTGTTTAAGAAGAGGACGTTGTTCAAAGAAAATCTTATCTATTTCATTTCTTTCATGCATATGTAAACCATTTTCATGGTCTAACAAATATTGTTCTAAAGGATCAATAGGTGGTACAGCAATAGAAGAAAGACCAATTATTTCATCCTCACTAGGCAATTATTTTTCATGAAGCTTGCTACCAAACTTGGAAAAATTAAACTCATGAGATTCATCACCAAAACTAACACCGACAGTTTGTTTCTCACAATATATCTTAGCATTAACAGTGTTCAAGAAAGGTCTACCAAAGATAATGGGACAAAAGTCATCTTGTGGGGAACCAAGAACAAGAAAATCAGTAGGGTATTTTATTTTCCCACGCAAGACTTCAACATCTCTAACAATCCCAAGTGGTGTGATGGTATCTCTATTAGCAAGTTTAATAGTGGCATCTATTTCTTCTATTTCTGTGGGTGCTATGTCATCCATAATTTCTTGATAAAGGGTAAAGGGGATGGCACTTACGCTCGCACCTATGTCACATAATCCATGATAACAGTGATCTCCTATTTTAACTGAGACAATAGGCATGCCAACAACGGGTCTATGTTTATCCTCTTTATCAGGTTTAGCAATTCTAGTAGCTTCATTACAGAAGTAAATAACATGCCCATGTATATTTTCTTCCAGGAGATCTTTAAACATAGCAACGCTAGGCTCTACTTTGATTTGTTCATCAGGTTTAAGTGTTCTAATATAGCTTTTGTTAACCACAGTTGAAACTTTAGCATGTTCCTTTATCCTAACACGGAAAGGTGGTTTCTCAATATAAGCAGTAGGAACAACTTGATCAACATTATAAAGTATAGTTTCTTCTTTAGCTAGTACTGGTTCCTTAATTTCTTCTTTAATATGTGGGTGATATTTAAACCACTTCTCTTTAGGGAGATCAACATGAGTAGCAAATGATTCACATAAGGAGGCTACTATCTCAGAGTCAAGTCCATATTTAGTGCTAAAATTTTGGAAAGCATCGGTATTCATAAAAGATTTAACACAATCATACTTGAGCTTAATACCCGACTCTTTACCTTTATCCAGTTCCCAATATTCAGAGTTGCGTTTAATTCTTTCCAAAAGATCCCACCGGAATTCAATAGTCTTCTTTATAAAAAGAACCAGCACAAGAAGTATCGAGCATGGATCGATCATTATGAGAAAGCCGAGCATAAAAATTCTGGATAATATTTCTCTTGGGAGCTCAGGATTGGGGCATGAATATAACATTGACTTAAGTATCCCCCAAGCTAGAGAGATACTTTCTCCTTCACGAGGCCAAAAATTATATATGTAATTCCTATCACGATGAACTAGATGCATAGGATAAATTTTTTGGTGGAACTCCAATTCCAAGATCCAATATCATCGCATAGCCTATGCCATGCCAATGCTTTTCCCTTCAAAGATAAAGGGAAAACCGTGTTCATAACTTCATCTCCGGGTAAACCTGCAAGCTTAAACAATCCACAAATTTATTCCACATATATCAAGTGCATATCAGTATGTTCTGTTCCATCTCCTGCAAAAGGATTAGCTAGCAGTTGTTCTATCATACCCGAAGGAATTTCATATTCAATATTTTTAGTAGGTGCAGTAGGTTGAGGGGTAGCTAACTGTGGTTTCGGTGGAGGTGAAGATACCCCAAACAAACCCCTCAAAGGATTGTTTTCCATAGTAACAAGTGACAGTAAATTTCAGCACACTATATAAATGTTTCCTTACCAAATTCCACTTACCAAAGGCGCTACACTCCCTGGCAACAGCGCCAGAAAATAGCCTTGATGACCCACAAGTATATGGGATCAATTGTAGCTCTTTTCGATAAGTCAGAGTGTCGAACCCAACGAGGAGCAGAAGGAAATGACAAGTGGTTTTCAGCAAGATAATGTCTGCAGGTGCTGAAAATGTAAGCAACAGAGTAGTTTGATAGCAAGATAATTTGTAACGAGCAAGTAACGATAATAGTAGCAAAAGTGCAGCAAGGTAGCCCAATCCTTTTGAGGCAAAGGACAGGCCAAAACGGTCTCTTATGATAAGCAAAGCGTTCTTGAGGGTGCACGGGAGTTTCATCTAGTAACTTTCACCATGTTGGTTCGATTCGTGTTCGCTACTTTGATAATTTGATATGTGGGTGGACCAGTGCTTAGGTGCTGTTGTTACTTGAACAAACCTCCTACTTATGATTAACCCTCCCGCAAGTATCCGCAACTATGAGAATAGTATTAAGAATAAATTCCAACCATAGCATTAAACTTTTGGATCCAATCAGTTCCTTACGGAATAGCGCATAAACTGGGGTTTAAGCTTCTGTCACTCTCGCAACCCATCATCTAATTGCTACTACACAATGCATTCCCTGAGGCCCAAATATGGTGAAGTGTCATGTAGTCGATGTTCACATGACACCACTAAGGGAGTCACAACATACATACTACCAAAATATCGAACACATATCAAGTTCACATGATTACTTGCAACATGATTTCTCCCATGACTTCAAGAACAAAAGTAAATACTCACAAATGATCATCATGCTCAAGATCAGAGGGGTATTAAATAACATATTGGATCTGAACATATAATCTTTCACCAAATAAACCATATAGTAATCAACTACAAGATGTAATCAACACTACTAGTCACCCACAAGAACCAATCTATAGTTCCAGTAACAAGATTGAACACAAGAGATGAACTAGGGTTTGAGATGAGATGGTGTTGTTGAAGATGTTGATGGATATTGCCCTCCCCAAGATGGGAGAGTTGTTGGTGATGATGATGACGATGATTTCCCCCTCCGGGAGGGAAGTTCCCTCGGTGGAATCGCTCGACCGGAGGCCAAAAGTGCTCCTGTCCAAGTTCCGCCACAAGACGGCGACGCTCCGTCCCAAAATTCCTCTCCTTATTTTCTTTTCTAGGTCAAAATGACCTATATACCAGAAGATGGGCACCGGAGGTGGGCCTGGGTGAGCACAAACCACTAGGGCGCGCCTGGGCTCCCTGGCGCGCCCAGGTGGGTTGTGCCCACCTGGTGGGCCCCCTCTGGTACTTATTTTCTCCAATATTCATCATATATTCCATAAAAATTCTCTGTGAAGTTTCAGCCTGTTTGGGATTGTGCAGAATAGGTAGCCTGACGTAGCTTTTCCAGGTCTAGATTTCCAGCTGCCGAAATTCTCCCTCTTTGTGTGTACCTTGCAAATTATGAGTGAAAAGGCATTAGAATTACTCCAAAAAGCATTATTATGCGTAAAAAATCATAAATAACTATAGGAAAACATGATGCAAAATGGACGCATCAGCTAGCAATGATGGAAGGGTGAGAGTGCATATAATCCATGGACTCAACATTAGTCATAAAGAACTCACATACTTATTGCAAAAGTCTGTTAGTCATCGAAACAAAGTACTACATGCATGCTCCTAGGGGGATAGATTGGTAGGAAAAGACCATCGCTCGTCCCTGACCGCCACTCATAAGGAAGACAATCAATAAACACCTCATGCTCCAACTTCGTTACATAACGGTTCACCATACATGCATGCTACGGGAATCACAAACTTCAACACAAGTATTTCTACAATCCACAACTACCCACTAGCATGACTCTAATATCACCATCTTTATATCGCAAAACTATTGCAAGGAATCAAACATGTCATATTCAGTGATCTACAAGTTTTATGTAGGGTTTTATGACTAACCATGTGAATGACCAATTCCTATCAACTCTCTAAATAGATATAAGTGAAGCAAGAGAGTTTAATTCTTTCTACAAAAGATATGACCACGCTCTAACAAATATAAGTGAAGCAAAAGAGCATTCTACAAATGGTGGTTTTTTATGTGTAGAGAAACAGGCAATCCAAACTTCAAATGATATAAGTGAAGCACATGAAGCATTTTATCAAGCCATACTCAAAAGATATAAGTGAAGTGTAAAGAACATTCTATAAATCAACCAAGGACTATCTCATACCAGCATGGTGCATTATTAAAATAAAAATAAAAAACATGACGCTCCAAGATTTACGCATATCATGTGACAAATAAAAATATAGCTCCAAGTAAAATTACCGATGATTGTTAGAAGAAAGAGGGGATGCCTTCCGGGGCATCCCCAAACTTAGTTTCTTGGGAGTCCTTGAATATTACCTTGGGGTTCCTCAGGCATCCCCAAGCTTAGGCTCTTGCCACTCCTTATTACTTCATCCATCGTGATCTCACCCAAAACTTGAAAACTTCAATCACACAAAACTTTAACAAAACCCTCGTGAGATTCATTAGCATAATAAAGCAAATCACCACTTTAAGTACTGTTGCAAACTCATTCATATTTTATTTTTGCATTGCAGCTACTGTAATATAACTTTTCCATTGCTTATACCACCGATACAATCGACAGTTTCATCAAAACGAGCAAAGCAATGCATCAAAAAGAGAATTTGTCTTAAACAGGGCAGTCTGTAGTAATCTGAACATCACCCATACTTATGTAACTCCAAAAATTCTAAAAATTTAGGGAAAATAAAAAATTTGTATAGAAGTACTGTGCAAAAAGTTTCAGAAGCGTTTGACTTTCCAGTATAAAATGTAAAATCACGCACTACATCCAAAGTTTCTGTTTTTGCACCGCACAAACCAAACAGGCGATCTAATCATCCTAAAGGCAAATCTTGGCACACTATTTTTATAATACAATGGAATTGTACAAGGGGATAATTATTTTTGTGAGAATATTCATGAAAAATTCTACATTGTTTCCATGAGCATGAACACAAGTGTTCAAGGTCGACCCTCACTTCTCCAATGCATAACTTCCAATCGCCTCTCTTTTGTGAAAAAGTTTTTAAGTTCCCTCTATATTTTTTTGTTTTTAACCTTTGTTAAAGCACTCAACAGAAAGAAATGACTCTGTAAAACTTCCGGGTTGTCTCGCTGGCAGCGCTTTCTTTAAAGCCATTAAGCTAGGCATAAAGTGCTCAAGTACTGAATCCACCCGGATCCCAAGGTATATCAAAGCCAATTTTAATTAACAATGATCTGGCATTTAGTAATGAGCACAAAGCAACATATATCATGCAATGACGAAGTATAACTCTCTTCCTATGCATCTGCATGTCATACAAGAACAATTCATGCACACAAAGTAAAGGCCAATGCATAGTATAAACAGTTTCTTGCAATTTTATCGTATTGGAAACATAGAGAGGCGGAGATGTAGTTCCTCTCTCATAATAATTGCAAGTAGGAGCAGCAAGCACATGCATATTATATTTATCGAAACCATCATGTGCAATAGTAAAATGCAACCCATCAATATAATCCTTAATAAGAGCAAACTTCTCCGATATAGTGTAGTTGGGAGAATTCAAAAAGATAATAGGACTATCATGCGTGGGTGCAATAGCAACAATGTCATTCTTAACATAAGGAACTATAGCAAGTTCATCTCCATAAGCATAATTCATATTGGCATCTTAGCCATAAGCATAGCAAGCATCAAGTTCATCAAAAAGGGATATTTCAAACGAATCAAAGGGATCATAGCAATCATCGTAGCATTCATCCTTCAGTAAGAACGAAGGGACGTTAAAGAATGTATGAGTTGGAGGGTTACTCTCATTAGAAGGTGGGCACGGGTAGCTAATCCGATCTTCCTCCTTTTGTTCTTCGCTCTCCTCATCATCTTTTTCATCCAATGAGCTCACAGTTTCATCAATTTTTTCTTCCATAGACTCCTGCAAAATGTTAGTCTCTTCTTGGACAGCGGAGGAGTCCTCAATATAAGGTTTAACATAGGCTTAGAAGCATAATTATCAGAACAATATTGAAGTATGGAAAATTTTCATATTTGTAAAGAGTAGCATCATAATTTTCAGTCAAAGAAGCAATTTCATAAGCACCCTTAAAAGCAACAAATTCTTCAATTTGTCAAACATCATAGTAACTATAAACACCCTTAGCATACGAAGATACGATTCCATTATCACTAAACTCACATTGGTAGGGAAGGTGTTTCTTAGGGTCTTCAGAACAAAAAGTAACATCATATATTTCACATAAATTCCAAGCATAGCATTGCAAACGATGAATTTGATCTAGTAAAAGTTCTCCATTTTGAGATAAGCGGTGTCGCACATAACAAGCATGATCATCTAAAGATTTTACCTCAACTAAGCTAGTTGGGGTTTCAGCACGAGCACATAGGGATCGAAGATGATCCAAGTAGAAAGCTTTAGTAGTATGATATATTTTGGGTGGTTCTTCAACCATTAGTTTAGTAGGTACAAATATTTTTTTGGTATTTTGCGTTTCCTACCCATAACTAAAGATATAAAACAACTTAGAACAGAAAATAAAAACTACTTAGTGATAAAGCAAACAAGCACACACGAGAATATCACCCCACGCTATTGCTCCGCGGCAACGGCGCCAGAAAAAGGTCTTGATAACCCACAAGTATAGGGGATCAATTGTAGCCTCTTACGATAAGTAAGTGTGTCGAACCCAACGAGGAGCTAAAGGTAGAACAAATATTCCCTCAAGTTCTATCGACCACCGATACAACTCTACGCATGCTATACGTTCGCTTTACCTAGAACAAGTATGAAACTAGAAGTACTTTGTAGGTGTTGCTGGATAGGTTTGCAAGATAATAAAGAGCACGTAAATAAAAACTAGGGGCTGTTTAGATAAAGAGACAACCAAGTTAGTTTAGTAGAGAGATTTTTGTCACAAGAAAGTTATTTGTCCCTAGGCAATCGATAACTAGACCAGTAATCATTATTGCAATTTCAATGAGGGAGAGGCATAAGCTAACATACTTTATCTTATTGGATCATATGCACTTATGATTGGAACTCTAGCAAACATCTGTAACTACTAAAGATCATTAAGGTAAAACCCAACCATAGCATTAAAGTATCAAGTCCTCTTTATTCCCAAAAGCCATAACCCACTTATCCGAGTTTGTGTTTCTATCACTCACGCAACGCAGACAATAAGCAAACCATGGACATATTGCAAACCCTACAGCGGGGATACCTCACGCTTGCACGACACGAAGAACACCATAGGACAGCACCAATAATAAAACATGCAACTACAACCAATCACGATCATCAATCAACCCATAGGACAAAACGGATCTACTCAAACATCATAGGATAGCCATACATCATTGGGAACTAATATATAGCGTTGAGCACCATATTTAAGTAGAGATTACTGCAGGGAGAAGGGGTGTTACACCGCTGCATAGAGGGGGAGAGAGTTGGTGAAGATGTTGGTGTAGATCGCGGTCACGATGATGGCTCCGGCGGCGTTCCAGCGCCACCGGAAGAGAGGGGGAGAGAGCCCCCCTTCTTCTTCTCCTTCCTTGACCTTCCCCCTAGATGGGAGAAGGGTTTCCCCTCTGGTCCTTGGCTTCCATGGCGCCTGAGGGGCGGGTGCCCCTCCGAGATTGGATCTATCTTTGTTTCCTTATGTTTCTGTGTTCCCTGATTCTGGCCTTTCACCGTTTCTTAAATTCCCGGAGATCCGTAACTCTGATTGGGCTGAAATTTTAACACAATTTTTATCCGGATATTATCTTTCTTGCACCAGAAGAAGGGCACCAACTGCCTTACGGAGTGGCCACAAGGACCAGGGGTGCGCCCTACCCCCTGGGACGCACCCTCCATCCTTGTGGGCCCCTCGGGCATCGTCTCGCGTTGATTCTTTTTCCCAAAAATCACATATATTCCAAAAATAATCTCCGTAAGTTTTTATCCCGTTTGGACTCCGTGTGATATGGGTATCCTGCGAAACGAAAAACATGCAACAAACAGGAACTGGCACTGGGCACTGGATCAATATGTTAGTCCCAAAAAATAGTATAAAAAGTTACCAAAAGTATATGAAAGTTGTAGAATATTGGCATGGAACAATAAAAAATTATAGATACGCCGGAGACGTATCACATGCCACACCAAATGATCATGTTTCTCACCAAGATACCTTGTATTTACATGTTCTTTGAGAATTTGGGGTGTGGTTCCAAGTTGATTAAGAATGAGATAATGTCCACCCCAGCATGCAATCATGCATGGAAAACACACACACCACAACATTGAACCAACCATGCAAAAATATTTCTATTCAGTTAATTTACTAATCTTTAATAAATATTTTACAACTAAACATAATCAAATATAATATGTCATATGTATTTTAATTTTGGTTTTCATATTATCAACCCAAATTTTCATTAACCAATTCCCGCAGCAAAGCGTGGGCTATCCTTTAGTTTCCTATTTAAAGGATTGATATGGTTGACTGGAGGGGGGGTGAATAGGCAATTACCAATTTTTAACTTTTCTTAACAAATTAGAGTTAGCAACAAATAGGTTGTCTAGATATGCAACTAGGTGAGCAATATATATGATGCTAGCAACACAAGCAACACAGGCAAGCAAAGGATACAACACAAGGTAAGAAATAACCACAAGTGGAGATGGTGAAGACAAGGATGTGTTACCGAAGTTCCTTCCCTTTGAGAGGAAGTGCGTCTCCATTGGAGCGGTGTGGAGGCACAATGCTCCCCAAGAAGCCACTAGGGCCACCGTATTCTCCTCACACCCTCACACAATGCGAGATGTTGTGATTCCACTAGTGGTGCCCTTGAAGGCGGCAACAGGACCTTTACAAAAAAGTTTGGGGCTCTCTCCACAACCGAATTGGAGGCTCCCAATGACACCATGAAGCTTCATTACAACGGAATGTGGCTCCGAGGTGACCTCAACCGTTTAGGTGCTCAAACACCCAAGAGTAACAAGATCCGCAAGGGACCAATGGGGGAATCAAATTTCTCTAGGTGGAAGTATAGATCTAGGCCTTCTCAAGCAATCCCTAAATAATCAACAGGTTTGATTGGCTAGGGAGAGAGATCGGGCAAGAATGAGCTTGAGAGCAACAATGGAGCTTGTGGGAGGAAGAGGTAATCAGCTTAGAGAAAGAAGACTCCTTTTTATAGTGGGAGAAGGAATCCAACCGTTATGCTCCCACAACCCGTGCATAAGCGGTAGTACCGCTCGGGTGATCGGTACTTCCGCTGGCATGCAAGTACTGGCTGCATCGTTCAACCTGAGCAGGTCAGGGGAATGGTAGTGCCGCCGGAGCGGTACTACCGCACCCTCCAGCGGTACTACTGCATGGAGTTGAGCTATAGCCGATACCCGTGGTACTTTCACCAAGAACTGCCGCCCTACTTTCGCCCAAGGGACAGAACAGTATAGAACAGAAGAAATAAAGTGATACTTCCCGAGGTACTAGCCCGCGGTAGTTCCGCTGGAGCGGTACTACCGTGGCTACCAGCGGTACTTGTGCTTAGCCTATGGGTGTCTAGTAAACCCGCGGTAGTTGAGCGGCGGTTATCCCCGTAGTACCGCATGAGTGGTACTACCGTGGCAAACTACCGCCCATTTACAAAACCAATAAGTTGGGCGGAAGTAGCAGTCGTACTATGTAACACCCCGCATGTAACTTTCCATATTTGTAACTCCGACTCTTGCCATTTTCGGCTATGTGATATGATTTTCCCTCCGTGGTCGGGTTTTGTCTTTCGTTTTGCTTTTTGTTCTTGTCATGCATTTCATATCATGTCATCATGTGCATTGCATTTGCATACGAGTTCGTCTCATGCATCCGAGCTTTTTCCCCGTTGTCCGTTTTGCAATCCGGCACTCCTATCTCCTCCGGTGCACCCCTCTTGTTTTCTTTCGTGAGAGGGTGTCAAACATTCTCGGAATGGACCGAGGCTTGTCAAGTGGCCCTGGTATACCACCGGTAGACCACCAGTCAAGTTTCGTTCCATTTGGAGGTCGTTTGGTACTCCAACGGTTAACCGGGTAACCGTAGATGCCTTCTGTGTGTTCTAGCAAAAAACACCCTCCAAAACCAGCCCAAAACCCACCAAACTCTCTTCCATGCTCTAGGTCGTTCGATCATGATCGTGTGGGCGAAAACCGCACCTCATTTGGAGTCTCCTAGCTCCCTCTACCTATTTATATGTGAGCCTCCCGAAAAACGAAACGCAGTCCAAACCCTAACCCTCGTCCCTCTCCGCCGCCGGACACGTCCGGGCGGAGCCGGACGCGTCCACCTCCGCCGCCGCCGCCACGTG
>NC_057799.1:156712331-156721915 GCF_018294505.1 Triticum aestivum | reverse complement strand
CCTCCTTTTTTCCCTAAGTTATTCAATTTTGATGATAAGTGCCCATGTTCATCAGTGCATAACTCCTTGCATGTAGCTCCGTTTCGCGCGTGTAATATGTCAAATTGTTCGCCTCGTGATGCTCTACATTTTGTGCAATTGCACCATGTTCATTAGAGGTCATCTTGATGCCCAAATGTCTGTTGCAAGAGGGCTAGTTGCTGTTATCTGCTGGTTCTTATCAGAACTTGGAGATTTGTCATTTTTGTATCATTTAATCCGTGCATCTTATGGGCATGAGCTATACATGTGTTTTATTGTATGCCATGCTATCTTTCCAAGGATATATTCCATGTATTTTTGTGATCTCTGTGGTGACTATCACAAGCATGCAAAGTAGGCTCCGTAATGTTTCTGATTTCAGGGACTTAGTGTTTTCTCCAAGTCCTTGTCTGCTGTTATTTTGTTGCCATGTAAACTTGATGCTACAGAGAGATCCATGCATATTTTGGTGATGTTTAGTAAGGATGTTTTGTAGATATAGTTGTAATTGATCCATTCCTGCCCTTGTTTGCAATTATGGAGAGCCATAGCATGATTCAATCTTGCTCTACTTTTGCTATAAAATATTCCTGGCAGATTCTTAACATGATATGCAATTTTGCCAAGCTTATTGTAGTTGATCCATACATGCTATGCTTTTGTTCTTGCCATGAATAGCTTCATAAACATGCCATCTTGCTTTAGTTGTGCTTGTTTTGTCATGCATTGCTCTGTAGTGAGTGCATCAAACTCATCAACATGCCCTCAGATTATTGTTTCTGCCATGCTCTGTTTTCTGCAAAGTCTGAAACCTGATAACGAAACTTGCTATGTTTACATGCTTGCCATCATATCTTCTGGTCCTTTTTGGCTTATGGTCAGTAAGGGACTTTTGTCATATGCATTTAGTAGAATACTGCCATGCCTTGTTTTGCTATGTTAAGTTCCTGTAGCATGTTGATTTCGTGCTCTGAACATTGCTACCTGATGCTGTTTTCTGCCATGTCCAGTTTTTCACCAAGTCTGTGAACCTGTTATCTTTTGCACTTTTGCCATGCTTGTTTGAGCTTGATATGTTGTGATCTAGCCGTATCTCAATATTCATCTTTCGTCAAGCATCTCCTATAGATTACTGTCATATGATTTTTTGTTATGTTGGAGTACTGTAGCATTGTTATTTGTTGCATTTTAAGTGCTATCATGCTGTTAATCGCAGATTCATGTCATTCTTATTTTGCTTGCCATTTGCAAACCGTGCATCCGTTTCCGGTGATCTTTATATCAATTACGACCGAAATCATCTCATCTTTCCAGTGGCATGCTTGGTTTGCCAAGTTACTGCCTTGTTCATCTTTTTCCTTCCGGAGCACGCATATGCATCGCACATCATATCTTGCATATCATATATGTTTTGCATCATGTTGCTTGTGCATTTCTCGTGGTTGATTGTGGTTCCGTTTGTTTGTGTTCTTGTCTTGGGTAGAGCCGGGAGACGAGTTCGTGAACGAGGAACCTGTTGAGTACGCTTACGAGGATCAAGCTTTCGACAACTCTGAGAACCTTGCAGGCAAGATGACCACCCCTCGAAATCACTTCTATCTTTGCTTTGCTAGTTGTTCGCTCTATTGCCATGCTGCGCTACCTATCACTTGCTATATCATGCCTCCCATATTGCCATGTCACCCCCTAACCATCCTTTCCTAGCAAACCGTTGTTTTGGCTAAGTTACCGCTTTTGCTCAGCCCTTCTTATAGCGTTGCTAGTTGCAGGTGAAGTTGAAGTTTGTTCCATGTCGGAACATGGATATGTTGGGATATCACAATATCTCTTATTTAATTAATGCATCTATATATTTGGTAAAGGGTGGAAGGCTCGGCCTTATGCCTGGTGTTTTGTTCCACCCTTGCCGCCCTAGTTACTGATATACCGGTTTTATGTTCCTTGAGTTTGCGTTCCTTACGCGGTCGGGTGATTTATGGGACCCCCTTGACAGTTCGCCTTGAATAAAACTCCTCCAGCAAGGCCCAACTTTGGTTTTACCATTTGCCGCCTAAGCCTTTTCCCCCGGGTTTTCGCGAGCCCGAGGGTCATCTTTATTTTACCCCCCTCCCCGGGCCAGTGCTCCTTCGAGTGTTGGTCCGAAACGAGCAGCCTGCGGGGCCACCTCGGGGAAACTCGAGGTCTGGTTTTACTCGTATCTTGACTTATCCGGTGTGCCCTGAGAACGAGATATGTGCAGCTCCTATCGGGATTTGTCGGCGCATCGGGCGGCTTTGCTGGTCTTGTTTTACCATTGTCGAAATGTCTTGTAAACCGGGATTCCGAGACTGATCGGGTCTTTCCGGGAGAAGGTTTATCCTTCGTTGACCGTGAGAGCTTATGATGGGCTAAGTTGGGACACCCCTGCAGGGTATTATCTTTCGAAAGCCGTGCCCGCGGTTATGAGGCAGATGGGAATTTGTTAATGTCCGGTTGTAGAGAACTTGTCACTTGACCCAATTAAAATACATCAACTGCGTGTGTAGCCGTGATGGTCTCTTCTCGGCGGAGTCCGGGAAGTGAACACGGCCTGAGTTATGTATGACGTAAGTAGGAGTTCAGGATCACTTCTTGGTCATTGCTAGATGACGACCGTTCCGTTGCTTCTCTTCTCGCTCTCTTTTGCGTATATTAGCCACCATATATGCTTATTGCCGCTGCAGCTCCACCTCATTACACCATCCTTTCCTATAAGCTTAAATAGTCTTGATCTCGCGGGTGTGAGATTGCTGAGTCCTCGTGACTAACAGATTCTACCAAAACAGTTGTAGGTGCCGACGATGCCAGTGCAGAAGATGGGGTCGATCTCAAGTGGGAGTTCGATGAGGAACGTGGTCGTTACTATGTGTCTTTTCCTGATGATCAGTAGTGGAGCCCAGTTGGGACGATCGGGGATCTAGCATTTGGGGTTATCTTATTTTCATTTGGATCTTGACCGTAGTCAGTCTATGTTTGTATTTTGGATGATGTATGAATTATATTTATGTATTGTGTGATGTGGCGATTGTAAGCCAACTCTTTATCCCATTCTTGTTCATTACATGGGATTGTGTGAAGATGACCCTTCTTGCGACAAAACCACTATGCGGTTATGCCTCTAAGTCATGCCTCGACACGTGGGAGATATAGCCGCATCATGGGCGTTACAAGTTGGTAATCAGAGCCATCCCCGACTTAGGAGCCCCCTGCTTGATCGAATCGCTGGCGTTGTTGAGTCTAGAACAAAAATGTTTTGAGTCTTAGGATTATATATATCGGAGAGTAGGATTCTTTTTACTCCTCAGTCCCTTCGTCGCTCTGGTGAGGTCTCCTGACGTAGAAGTTTTGACTCTTCTCTCCTCAAATTTCACTAAAAAAAATTTAGGATCACGCGGGTATCTTGGAATCGTTCCGATGGTTTTGTGACGAGAGCATTGTTCTTGGTGCCTCCTGACATTTAGGGGTTGTGGCAGTGTCCCGGGGAGTTGAGCTCCGAGGTGTTGTCGTCACAATTTTATCGTTGCAGTTCTGGAATACCTGAGTTTCGCCGACATCGAAATCTCTTTTATTAAGTTGTTGGTGAGATCACCTCGATGCCACCCAGTATTGGGGCGGGAGTTCGGGAGTATTGCCATAACTCGTATAACGGATGCTTTTCGAAGGTTGAGGTAAACGATTTCCGAAGGTTTCTTGGTTATGTGTTGATGGATGGATACAACTGGATCTAGGGATTGTTAGTTTGGGTGATATATTTTGTGTCCCCTGTATCCCCAACACCAGATTGCATAACCAGAAAGTTTCAGGAGTTTATAAGTGGGAATTCTAGTAGCCTTAGGATATCTTTCCGACAGACGCATGATATGAGATTGGGGTTCGACGTCTAGTGGTCCTCCTGTACACGGTTGGTTTTACAGTGGTCTCGTAGTGTCTTAAAGAGTCCTTGGCTACGCCGACTCGGGGACGCTTCGTATGTCATGTGCACAGCCTTGTACATGATGATGCTGTACGATTGAGCCCGTGTGGGCCCCACCACGAAAACTTCGACGAAATATCTATCATATGTTTGTTCCGGCTTATTCTGCAAGCCAATACTTGTTTTCTTTTGTATTGTGATATTCGAGTTGCTTCGAAGTCATATGTTGATTCCATATCTTTTTCTAAGTGGCTTCTCAACTTAATGGAAGTGTGATGATTTACTATGGAATTCATTCGTTCATCCTCGTGCGAATGTTTATTCTGAAGACTATATGTTGCAATTTCTATCCGTTGATTCTACTTGTCTATTTGTCTATCAAGATGCTAACGGATGTCACCCTCTTCAGGATGGCTCCGCCAACGCGTCAGAATCCGGATCGCAATGAAGGGAGTCAAGCGAACCCTCCGCCACCACCTCCGCCTCCGGAGGCATGGCAAGCTATCATGGCAGCCACCAACGCCAATGCTCAAATGATTCTGCAACTCTTGCAAGAATGCACCCAAGGGCAAGGCAATCAAGGCAATCAAGGTCAAGGCAACAATCAGCCTCACTTCGCTACCCTCAACCAGTTTCTCGCAAATCAGCCCAAGTCTTTCAGCTACTGTGCCGAGGCCACGGATGCCGATGATTGGCTCGTGGACATCAACAAGCATTTTGAATGTAGCAATGTCAGGCCTGAGGACTATGTCAAGTTCGCTTCTTTTCAGCTCAAGGACCAAGCTGCTGATTTGTTTCAGCAATACAAGGATTCCAGAGGAGGTCGTGTGATCACTTGGACTAACTTCTGTCGGGACTTCAAAGCGCACCACATTCCACAAAGTGTTGTTGAGAGCAAGCGTGAGGAGTTCCGCAATCTCAAGCAAGGCAACATGTCTGTGTATCAATACAACATCTAGTTTCAGAAACTTGCTCGCTTCGCTAAACAAGACGTTCCTGATGAAAATAGCATGATCTATCACTTCAGAGGTGGCCTTAGAGAGGATCTGCAGTTAGCTCTCGTTCTTGTTGAGCCTACTCAGTTTGATCAATTCTATAATATGGCACTGAAGCAAGAGGCTGCTCAGCTCAAGTGTGAGGCTTCTAAGAAGAGAGTCAGAGACGCAGTTCAATCTTCTTCTTCCTCACTTGTGGCAGCTAAGCAACAGAAGTTCTGGTTGCCTCCTCCTCCGTTTCGTCAGCCTTACCAGCAAAAGAACAAAGGTGGCCATGGTTCTTCCAACTCTTCCAACTCTGGCTATCAGAACAAGTCTCAGAATCAAGCTCCAAAGTCCAATGCTCCTTATCACCGTCCACTCTCAGAGGTGACTTGCAACAAGTGTCAGCAGAAAGGTCACTATGCTAACAAGTGCTTCAACCAAAGGCGTCTGCCTCCTCCTCCTCCTGTCAGATCTTCCAGCAATGCAGTGGTCAAGCATAATCCAAAGTCTGCAAAGGTGAACATGATGAATGCAGCTCAAGCAGAGGAATCTACTGATGTGATAATGGGTAATCTTCATGTTAATGATATTCCTGCAAAAGTCTTATTTGATACTGGTGCATCACTTTGTTTCATGTCAAGACCGTTTTTTGCCAAGCATGAATTCACTTGTTCTCATCTGAGTAAACCCATGGATGTTGTTTCTCCGGATAAACGTTTGAGTTCTAGTATGATGGTTCCGGATGTTTCCATCAAGATGGGCGACTATGAATTTCTGTCTTCTCCAATTGTTCTTGGTGACTCGGATATTGATCTAATTCTCGGGATGGACAGGCTTTCTAAGCACAAAGCTCAGCTTGATTGTGCTGCCAGAGAAATTCAATTGACACACTCTTCTAAGGATGTTATTATTTTTGCCGCTCGTGATGAAACCATTCGGTTTTTTTCTCTCAACGAGAAGGGCGAATTGAATGCCATCTCTCAAATTCCAGTCGTTTGTGAGTATCAAGATGTCTTTCCAGAAGAGCTTCCGGGTATGCCTCCTCACCGGCCAGTTGAGTTCGTTATCGAACTTGAGCCAGGCACTGAACCCGTTTGCAAGCGTCCATACAAGCTTGAACCCAACGAGCTGAAGGAATTGAAGAAACAGCTCGATGAACAAGAGTGTCTGGGTTTGATCAGACCGAGTTCTTCTCCATGGGGTTGTGGTGTTCTTTTTGTCAAGAAGAAGGATGGCACGGACCGACTTTGTGTCGACTACCGTCCATTGAATAAGAAGACAATCAAGAACAAGTATCCACTTCCCAACATCAATGAGCTATTCGAGCAACTCAAAGGTGCTAAAGTATTCTCCAAGCTTGACCTTCATATGGGTTATCATCAGATTCGCATTCGTGAAGAAGATATTCCCAAGACAGCATTCAGAACAAGTTTTGGTTCTTATGAATATACTGTCGTGTCTTTCGGCCTTGTCAATGCTCCTCCAGTTTTCTCTCGGATGATGAATTTCATCTTCAACCCCTATACCAATGAATTCGTTCTGGTGTATCTCGATGATATCTTGGTCTTCTCCAAGAATAAGAAGGATCATGCCAAACATTTGCGATTGGTGCTCGACAGGCTCAGAGAGTATCAATTCTATACGAAGTTCTCCAAATGTGAGTTTTGGCTTGATGAAGTTCTTTTCCTTGGTCACATCATCTCTGCCAAGGGCATCGCTGTTAATCCCGAGAAGGTGTCCGCAATTGTGAATTGGGAACCTCCTCAGAATGTCAAGCAGCTCCGCAGTTTTCTTGGTCTTGCAAGCTATTGCCGAAGATTCGTGAGAATTTCTCCAAGATTGCAAAGCCTCTTTCCAACCTCCTCCAGAAGCATGTGAAGTATGTCTGGTCTCCTGAGTGTGACGTTGCTTTCAACACTCTCAAAGAGAAACTAGTCACAGCTCCTGTCTTAACTCCTCCTGATGAATCCAAGCCTTTTGAAGTTTTCTGTGATGCTTCTCTCCAAGGTCTCGGTGCTGTGTTAATGCAAGAGAAGAAAGTTCTGGCCTATACCTCTCGTCAGTTGAAGCCCAATGAGAAGAACTACCCCACTCACGATCTTGAGTTGGCGGCAGTTGTCCATGCATTAATAACGTGGAGACATCTCTTGTTGGGAAGACAAGTGGACATATTCACCGATCACAAGAGTCTCAAGTACATCTTCACTCAGCCCAACCTCAACCTCAGGCAGACTCGATGGGTCGAAATGATTCAAGAGTACAATCCGAGTATTGAATATACTCCAGGCAAAGCAAATGTCATTGCAGATGCTTTAAGCAGGAAGGCTTATTGCAACAGCCTAATTCTCAAGCCATTCCAACCGGATCTTTGTGAAGCTTTCCGCAAGCTGAATCTCCAAGTTGTTCCTCAAGGCTTTCTTGCCAACCTCATAGTCTCTCCTACTTTGGAAGATCAAATTCGTGAGGCACAACTTCTTGATGCCATGGTGAAGAAGGTGAAACGTGGTATCGTCAAGGGTCTTTCCAAATACAAGTGCTATCGCATTGATGACAGAGACACTTTATTCTTCGAGGACCGGATTGTGGTTCCTAAAGGTGATCTAAGGAAAGTCATAATGAACAAGGCGCACAATTCTCTTCCTTCCATTCATCCTGGAAGTACGAAGATGTACCATGACCTCAAGCAGTCGTATTGGTGGACTCGAATGAAGCGAGAAATTGCTCAATTTGTGAATGAATGTGATGTCTGTCGAAGAGTGAAAGCAGAACACCAACGACCAGCTGGTCTCCTTCAACCTCTTGCTATCCCAGAGTGGAAGTTTGATCATATCGAAATGGACTTCGTGACTGGATTTCCAAAGTCCAAGCGCGGAAATGATGCTATCTTCGTTGTCATCGACAAGCTTTCTAAAGTGGCTCATTTCCTTCCAATCAAAGAATCCATCACAGCAGCTCAGTTGGCAGAGCTATACACCTCCAGAATTGTCTCCTTGCACGGCATTCCACAATTGATTTCTTCTGATCGTGGAAGCATCTTCACCTCTAAGTTCTGGGACTCCTTCCAGAAGGCCATGGGCACAAACATTCGTTTCAGCACAGCTTTCCATCCTCAAACTAGTGGCCAAGTCGAGCGAGTAAATCAAATTCTTGAAGATATGCTCAGGGCTTGTATCATTTCCTTTGGCATGAAATGGGAAGATTGTCTTCCATATGCTGAATTCTCCTACAACAACAGCTTCCAAGCAAGTTCGGGTAAGGCCCCATTCGAGATTCTCTATGGCAGAAAGTGTCGTACTCCTCTCAATTGGTCAGAGACTGGTGAACGCCAACTTCTTGGCAATGACTTAATCACTGAAGCTGAAGAAATGTGTAAAGTCATCCGTGATAATCTCAAAGCCGCGCAATCGCGCCAGAAGAGTTACTATGATAGTAAGCACCGTGATTTGGCTTTCGAGATTGGAGACCATGTCTACCTCCACGTCTCTCCAATGAAAGGCACTCATCGCTTCGGTATCAAAGGGAAGCTTGCCCCTAGATACGTGGGTCCTTTCAAGATTATTGGGAAAAGAGGCGACCTTGCTTATCAACTTGAGCTTCCTTCCAACTTCGCGAACGTGCACGATGTGTTCCACGTGTCACAACTCCGCAAGTGCTTCAAGACGCCTGAGCGCACTATCAACTTCGAAGAGATTGACCTCCAAGAAGATTTGTCTTATCATGAGCATCCCGTTGCTATTCTTGAAGAAACTGAACGCAAGACTCGCAACAAGTCAATCAAATTCCTAAAAGTGAAGTGGTCGCACGATTCCGACCGGGAAGCCACCTGGGAACGCGAGGACCATCTTCGTTCTGAATATCCGGAGTTCTTTCAGTCCTAGATCTCGGGATGAGATCCTCTCGTAGTGGTGGAGTGTTGTAACACCCCGCATGTAACTTTCCATATTTGTAACTCCGACTCTTGCCATTTTCGGCTATGTGATATGATTTTCCCTCCGTGGTCGGGTTTTGTCTTTTGTTTTGCTTTTTGTTCTTGTCATGCATTTCATATCATGTCATCATGTGCATTGCATTTCCATACGAGTTCGTCTCATGCATCTGAGCTTTTTCCCGTTGTCCGTTTTGCAATCCGGCGCTCCTATCTCCTCCGGTGCACCCCTCTTGTTTTCTTTCGTGAGAGGGTGTCAAACATTCTCGGAATGGACCGAGGCTTGTCAAGTGGCCCTGGTATACCACCGGTAGACCACCGGTCAAGTTTCGTTCCATTTGGAGGTCGTTTGGTACTCCAACGGTTAACCGGGTAACCGCAGATGCCTTCTGTGTGTTCTAGCAAAAACACCCTCAAAAACCAGCCCAAAACCCACCAAACTCTTTTCCATGCTCTAGGTCGTTCGATCACGATCGTGTGAGCGAAAACCGCACCTCATTTGGAGTCTCCTAGCTCCTTCTACCTATTTATATGTGAGCCTCCCGAAAAACGAAACGCAGTCCAAACCCTAACCCTCGTCCCTCTCCGCCGCCGGACACGTCCGGGCGGAGCCGGACGCGTCCACCTCCACCGCCGCTGCCACGTGGCACGCCTCCGTACGCCGCCGCCGCCGAGGCCCACGGGCCCGTCCCCGGCCCTCCCGGGCCCGAGCCGCCCCCCGCCTCCG